>NC_089228.1:59419948-59719948 GCF_963924675.1 Phocoena phocoena | reverse complement strand
AGGCTGCCTTCCTTTAAGGAGCTTATTCTACAGACACTTTCAACTTTGGATGTTTCAGTACTTAACTTAACCATGCTCATAACATGATATTTACTTGATGAATGGATTAATGAATGAACAGATATTTTATATAGCAGTATTTTTTATGGTAAGCATAACATACATCTTAAGAGATCTAGTTCCTGCAATAACATATGCAAGTTTCTTGTAATATTTCCATTTCCAAGGTTTGGTTTGGCTTTCAAAAGTCATCCCACACTAGTTACAGAGGAAAGAGGTGTGCTGCTCAGAGAACTTTAGAGCACTCTTGACCTCTTTCACTTGTGTCTGAGTTCTCACTCCATGCCAGTGTGTTTGGATAAGGTAGAGAAATTTAGTTTGTCTTTATTCTCCTGATAAAATCATGATAAAATCATGAAATACTTGCTTTGTGTAGCTTGTAATAGTCCTTTAGAAGTTGATTAGGAGGTTGGGGATTTGACCGTAAAATTATGACATTATAGTACATACATAAATCAAATATTGGATAAATTCAGAGTAAATAATGCTGAATAGGTGGCAGAACTAAATTACTTACTTAACCTCGTACAAGAACTTTCACTGTTTAGAAATTACTTCTTTTTAATTTGATTAAACCAAATTAGACTGAAACTCTTTTAGAATCATGTGTTTGCTCTGCCCCTGAAGAGTAGTTATGCATGTGGGTCGGGAACTAAGCTTCAAGGTCCTTACTCCAAACATCAAATCCATTAACCTAAAAATGTCCACGTGAAAGTGTGCTCCTTGTTTCTGTCTCAAATAAAAGATATGAATGAGAAGAAGTTATAAAAATACATTCTAACACAAAGACATTAGTAATATCAGGATTTAAAATTTATTTTTGTTTTAAAACATTTGTTTTTAAAAACATGAGCCCAGGGCTTCCCTGGTGGCGCAGTGGTTGACAGTCCGCCTACAGATGCAGGGGACACACGGGTTCGTTCCCCGGTCCGGGAAGATCCCACATGCCGTGGAGCGGCTGGGCCCGTGAGCTATGGCCACTGAGCCTGCGCATCCAGAGCCTGCGCTCCGCAACGGAAGAGGCCACAGCAGTGAGAGGCCCGCGTACCGCAAAAAAATCAAAAAACTAAAAACATGAGCCCAATGCAGGAGTCCTAGCCTGTATTATTAATATTATACTACAAAAAGCCATGCTTAGGGTGACAATATTATTTGTGTGCACAGAAATAATGAAGATTTTTTCATGGGTCAGTTATTTCTTTAAATGTTTGGGAAAAAATCTCAAAAAAGATTTCTTTTTCAATATAATATAAAATTATGGATGTCCTTCATTCTTTACATGATTTTTAGATGAATTATAGTAAGTCCCCTACATATGAGTGAGTTCTGTTCTGAGAGTGCATTTGTAAGTCCAGTTTGTTCCTAAGTCCACCAATGTTAGCCTAGGTACCCAACTAACACCATTGGCTATATCGTACTGTACTGCAATAGGTTTATAATACTTTTCACACAAATAATACATAAAAAACAAACACAAAAAATAAAGAAAACATTGTTAATCTTACAGTACAATACCTTGAAAAGTACAGTAGTACTGTACAACAGCTGGCATACAGGGGCTGGCATCGAGTGAACAGGCAAGAATAGTTACTGACTGGAGGAGGGAGAGGAGGTGGGAGATGGTAGAGCTGAAGGATCATTGGCTATAGGAGATGGAGGGCAAGCTGCAATTTCACTCATGCCTGCCTGACATTGATGGCACAGGTTCTGGTGTCTTGCTGGATTCAATTCTATCTACCTGAAAAAATGATCCAGTGATGTCTGTGTAGTAGCTCTTTTTTTTCTCATCATAGAAGACATGGTAGCACTGGATTGTACTCTGAACGACTGCTGCAACCTACACATACCATTCTACGTTTAAGTCCTGTGCCTCTAAAACTAACAGTGCCTCCTCAAATAAAGAAAACCCCCTTTCCATTTCCTTCATTATGACTGTCTTCAGTTACTTCCTCCTCTTGCCTCTCTTCATCCTTTCTCTGGTAAAGTACACAAACGTTCAACCACTTGTAGAGGATGCACGCATGTGACAACATACTCCAGACATGTGAACTAACTTACATGATTGGACATGCAAATGCACGTTCACATCTTTGAAAGTTCACAACTTGAAGGTTCATATGAAGGGGACTTACTGTAGTTATATAAGTTGATGAACTCTCAGCTAACTGTCTACAGGTGATTTAATGAATCAGATTTCTATCAGAAAACATTTAATTCAAACATGATTATAACCATTGCAACTCTGCCACAAAGACACTGGGGCAATCTTACAAATCTGTTTCTTGAATTATTCTTTGGATCATAAAATGGGAATTCCTCTTAAACATTTTTATCTCGGACAGGATATCTTAACTTAAACTCCCCCTTAATGAGGCATCAATGTGAGAAGATCGCCCTACCTTGGCTTACATATTTTTCTACCATGTTCCTTGTCCTCCATGTAAAAATGGGGAAGATGGCAGAAAGGGAAATGACGTTCTTCCACATCATTTTAGAAACCCTTCTTCAAAGAAAACAGCAGATACCGAGAGTCAGGTTTATCCTTTTTCCTCTTCATTGGAAGAAATGTATTTTTCATAAATGCAAGAATTCCTTTCCCTGAATCTTCACATTTCTCAAGACCTTACTGAGTTTAACTTGAGGCTACAAAAATGGGCTTGAGGTACATTTGGCAGTATGCCTAAACCCTATAAACCTTAAAATCTGCCTTCAGGTGCCAAGTGCCTCCACCTTACAAGCATTCAGCAGTTCCCTATTGATGAGATATTGAAAAGAAGGTACTGAAGATGAACTTCATAATAATGACCTGGAGACCAACAGATGCAGTAAGAGGAATTCTTTTTTCATTTTTATACATTTCTTCATTTTTTATACACAAATATACATACACTTTCTGTTTAGTAGACAGAAAAACAGTCTTAAGTAATTCTCAGGGTTCCCCTTCCCCCCATTGCGTTTCTCAAATCTCAGCAATGAGGGGCTGATGAGGGCGGGACTAAGAGTATAGCCAGAGATGTGAAACATCACTGTGTACATTTGTTCATAATTTCTTGCTATTCTGAAGCACTTCTGGAATCTGCTTTCAATGCAGATTTGTTCTGAATGTGTCCTAAAGATTAGCTAAACCTTCATCATGTATTTACCTCAACCATTGATTGCTTGTGTGAATGGGGAGGGACATTGTTCAAAGAGCTCAACTACTATTTCAAGTGACCTCGAAATATCCGTATTTCAACTTGGATTCTATTCCAGCCATTCTGAACATGAGTGAACTTCAGCGAAAGAAAATAAAACAATAAAAATTGTTTATGTTTAACTAAGGCAGAGAGACTCCAAAATAATCACCGGTTCTGATAAGTGCCCTGGGCAATAATTCGGCTTCACAGCTTAGAGACAGCATCCTTTTTTCAAAATCCAGGCTTTGCCATTTATTCGGCTCTGTACCCTTGGTGACTTATTTTACAACTGTTTCGCTATTTCTAATATGAATACTTAGTGTGGATTTCTCATGTTTCCGGGTATTGTTTAATCGCTTTAATCTCAATTAAGTCATTTAATTTACTATACAAAAATGTCAGTAAGGTCATTATGCTAACTTTACAGACCAGGTAACTCAAACTCTGAAGTTGCAAGTAAGTTGTGGGTGTCTCTTAACTATTAGTGGAAAAGTAGGGATTTCAACCCAAGCAACTAGGCTGGAGCAAATCATGTGATCTTAACCTCTTCATTTGCTACCTCTCAAGGGCTTTGCATGGTCAGCTTCCTACAAGGTAATCATTTTTTCTTTTTGTATTGCATTCAATCATATAAGAAATACATTGGAAACATTATGGGCCCTGATATTCTAAATTGTGTTACAAGTTGAAACAGTTCACATTAACAGAATGAAAAAGTAGAATAAAATATCTAAAATACCAACAAAAATTAGCAGTTTATCACTGAGTGTACCTGGTGTTTAAAATAAATAAGGGAGTGGTGGGGAAAAAACTCCTAGCAACCATTGCATAATTTAAAAAGAATATTCATATATAAATCCTGAGACTTGAAAGAGGAAGTGCTGTATGGTGGGAAAACATGGGCTGTGGCTTCAAACTGATTTAGGCTCCAATCTTAATTTACTAGCTGCATGTCCTGTGAAAATTATACAACCTATGTGAGACTTAGTTTCTTCATCTGTAAATTTGTATTAATATTTAACTGATAAATAAAACTGATAGATGGGTTAAATGAAGTAATATTTAGCATAGAATGTAGAGAGTATAAAATTGATCTTAAATATGTCTTAAAGTCACAAAAATAAACACACTGACCACATGTACATTCCAATAAACACAAAATGAACGTTACGACTTGTATGACAGTACTTCATTTGTGAAAGACCGATGAAGAGAAAAAAAGAAGAAATTACCATATAGAAGGCTTTTATACCTCTTCTTAAATCCATTTTAGAGTTTCCCTTGTTCTCTTTTCTCTTCTGTGATTTTCCATCTTCCCAACTCTTTTATCTTCTGTTTACTTGTAGTTAGGATACCACAGAGGTTGGACTGGATCGCTGTGGCATTAATTTGATTGCAGCTCACATTAGCTGACTGAATAGTTCACTCACCTTCACACGACTGGTAATAAAGTGCCCAGTGCAAGCTCAGAACCTTGTAGTGGTTTCTGGGAAAGACAGGGATTTTCAATAATACACTCCTTAATATGGCCCAATTATGAAAGACTTTTCAGTGGAAAAGCAATCCCAATTCATCTCGCCTCAGTTGTGCTGCACCTGAGACAACTTTTTTATTTACTTACCTTTTTGGCTACTTGATTTTGATCAATTATTAGGAGTTTTCAGGTGTTAAGTTAAACACAGGGTGTGTGTGGGGGGAGCTATACAATGCCATGAATATATTTGCATCAATGATACTCATAGTGAAAATGAAATCAATTAAATGTTTTATCTATTATTGCTCAGGATCCAAAATAAAAGGGACTGCTAGTTTATATCAAATACTAAATGCACACAAAACTGGGCAATTATCCTGATTTCTCTTTTGTTGCTTCATAGTTACCATTTCATCTAAAAGAGAAAGTCCCTCAAAGTACCATTTTGTTGTTGCATAAATGAAATATTTCTGGAAAGAGGCATTATGCAAGAGAGTATTACATCCAATCCAGATATTCAATAAAAAATATTAGAGCAAGCTCTAATAAAAGTGGGCTTAGGATGACTGTTAACAGACAGACTTTCTGCCAGAGCAAAGTCATTAACATGGAGCTGCAGAGAAAGAAAACAATGTCCTTTGCTACCATTATTTACAACATCTGTGAAAGAAGGGAGAGTTGGCAGGTAAAAAGCCACTTAGGGATACATTCGACACTTTTATGGAGGAAAAGAAGATACTTCACCCTTCCTGCCCCCATCCCTACCTTTTATTCTATCATCTAACTTTTCCCCTTCCTCCTACTGTGGAGAAACACTTCAGGGATGCTGTATAGACAGGTTTGGTGCTTTTTCTTTGCTACCAACACATAGCACCAAAAAGTGTGTGAGAAGACACCACATCCCTGTAAAGTTGTTTTTCTGTCACTCACAGAATTCTCTTGACTCTCTGAGTTGGGGGTCAGACCTCACACCTGTAAAGCCTGTACAAGAGAGTCCATCTGTCAGTCACCCCATGGGTTCCTGCAGCACTGCTTCTATCCAGTTCTTTTCATCCAGCAGTAAAGAAGTGGATAGAGGGCTATATCCTCAGTCTACAGTGCTACCATCATTATGACGAACGGGAGAGAACCTGGACTAATTTCACATATGAATATGACTCAGTTTCATCAAAAGAGATGCTATGTTTTAACCAAAAATAGATTTGTAAGAAATCTTTAACTTGAACTCTATTGAAACTGTATTATTATAATTATGGGAAATCTAATTTAGCCCATGCCAGGAATGCATTATTTCACTAAAAGGAAATGTATAATTTAAAAATCATTCTTGGAATGTTAAAGCGACCAGGGAGGAAAAAAAAAGAGGGTGGAGCATTGTTTAATCTCAATATCTTTTATTAGACTAAATGTACGAGTTTAATTACCTATTAAAATTACAAGCTACAGTGATTACATAAGTCTCTAGTTACTAGTAAATCACAAAATTATATCTTATAAAGGCTTCCAAGCAGAAGATCATCCTTCAGTTTAATTCATGAATAATTATCTGGGACTCAAGAGTAAAAATAAGATGCCATTCACATTCATAGCAAGAAAAACAGATTTCTTTTTCTTAAAATATAAGTCTTGTTTACTCTCACAAGTAAAGTGAGAACTGGAGTGCATACACAACTAAGAATAGATTCTTTAATTAAATAAATCTTTTTATTTGATTATATTGCCCAAGTATTATACTGTTATTATAAGTTTCATTGTATTGTTTTTCCCCAGCTTTAAGTATAACTGACAAATAAAAATCATATATATTCAAGTGTAAAATGTGATGTTTTGATATACTGTGATGTGATTACCACAATCAAGCTGATTATATATATACTGTGAAATGATTACCACAATCAAGTTAATTATCATATACAACACCTCACATAGTTGCCTTTTTTTTTTTGGTAGTTAGAACTCTTAAGATCTACTTTCTTAGTAAATTTCAAGCATACAACACTGTATTATTAACTATAGCAACCATGCTGTGCATTAGATATTTAGAACACATTCATTCTGTGTAATTGAAACTCTGTAACATTTGACCAAAATCTCCTCATTCATCCAATCTCCCAGCCCCTGGCAATCATCATTCTACTATCATTTTTTTATATGTTTGAAAATTTAAGATTCCACATATAAGTGAGTTTGTGCAGCTTTTGTATTTCTGTTCCTGGCTTATTTCACTTAGAATAATGCCCTCCAGTTTCATCCAAGTTGTTACTAATGGCAGGATTTCCTTATTTTTAAAAGCTAAATAATATCCATTGTATATAGATTATACCACATTTTCTTTATCCATTTGTCCATTGACAGACAAGTAGGTTGTTTCCATATTTTAGCTATTGTGAGTAATATTGCATTAAACATGGGAGTGTATATATGTTTTGGAAGAATTCACAGGTGAAGCCATCTGGTCCAGGGATTTTCTCTGTTGGGAGGTTTTTGATCACTGATTCAATCTCCTTACTCATTATTGATCTATTCACATTTTCTCTCCCTTCATAATTCAGTCTTGGGAGTTTGTATGTTTCCAGGAACTTATTTCTTCTAGATTTTCCAATTTGTGGGCATATAATTGTTGACAGTTGTCTCTTATGATCCTTTGTATTTCTGTGGTATCAGTTGTGATGTCTCCTTTTTCATTTCTGATGTCATTTATCTGAATCTTCTCTCTCTTTCTCTTGGTTAGTCTAGCTAAAGTTTTGCCAATTTTGTTTATCTTTGCAAAAAGCCAACCAATTGTCACAGATCTCTTCTATTGTTTTTTAGTCTTTACTTCATTTATTTCTGCTCTAATATTTATTATTTCTTTCCTCCTGCTAACTTTGTACTTAGTTTATTCTTCTTTTTCTAAGTTCCCTGATGTGTAAAGTTAGGTTATATATTTCACATCTTTCTTTTTTCATAACATAGGCATTTATAACCATAAACTTCCCTCTTAGAACTCCTTTTGCTGCACCCCATAAATTTCAGTATGTTGTATTTCCATTTTTGTTTCTCTCAAAATACTTTTGATTTCCCTTTTGATTTCTTCTCTGATCCATTGATTGTGTAGAAGTGTGAAATTTAATTTCCACATATTTGTCAATTTTTCAATTTTCCTCCTATTACTGATTTCTACTTTCATACTATTGTGGTATGATTTCAATATTCTTAAATTTGTTAAGACTTATTTTGTAGCTTAACATATGATCTATCCTTGAGAATGCTTTGCAGGCACTTTAGAAGAATGTATATTCTGCTGCTCTTAGGTGGAATGTTCTATGTACGTCTGTTAGGTGCATATGGTCTGCGGTGTTATTCAAGTCTACACTTTCCTTGTTGATTTTCCCTCTGGATGATCTATCCATTATTGAAAATGGGTGTTGAAGTTCCCTGCTATTATTGTATTGCTGCCTACTTCTTCTTTTAGTTCTGTAACTGGGTACATATACATTTGTAGCTGTTAAAATACTCGCTCAATGAATTGACCCATTTATCATTTTATAGTGACCTTCTTTGTCTCTTGTAACAGATTTTGACTGAAAGTCTATTTTGTGTGTTATAAGTATAGTGACCCTTGTTACCTTTTGGTTACCATTTACATGAAATAAATTTTTCCATCCCTTCACTTTCAGTCTTTGTGTCCTTAAAGTAGAAGTGAGTCTATTGTAGGCAGCATATTGTTGGATCCTGTTTTTTTATCCATTAAGCCACTATGCATATTTGATTGGAGAATTCAATCCATTTACATTTTAAGTGATGTTAAGTAAAACAGGTAATTATAGGTAAGGATTTACTATTGCCATTTTGTTGTTTTCTGATGCTTTGTAGCTTCTTTCTTTCTTCCTCTCTTGCTATCTTCCTTTATGATTTGTTGATTTTTTTGAAGTGGTATATTTGTATCCCTTTCTCTTTTTTGTATCTACTAGAGATTTCTTCTTTGTGGTTACCATGAGGTTTACACAAAACATCTTATAACAGTCCATTTTAAACTGACAGCAACTTAACTTCAATCATATTAAAAAACTCTACAGTTCACTTCTCCCTCCAAACATTTTTAGGCTATTGATGTCACAACTTAGAGCTTTTCATATTCTATAAACTTTAACAAATTTTTATAGCTATAGTTATTTTAATACTTTTGTCTATAGTTATTGTATTAAAGTTAAAAGTAATTTATACACCACCATCAGAGTATTAAAGTATTCCAAATTTGACTGTATATTTACATTTACCAGTGAGTTTGATACTTTTACATGTTTTCATGTTGTTTCTTTCATTTTAACTTGAAGAACTACCATTAGTATTTCTTGTAAGATAAGTCTAGTGGTGATGAAATCCCTCAATTTTTGTTTGTCTGGAAAAATCTTTTTCTCACTTTCATTTTTGAAGGGCAGCTTTTCTGGGTATAATTTTGTTTGCCAGTTTTTGTTTTTTTTTTCAGCACTTTGAATATATCAAACCACAGGAGATAGTGCTCACTAACATACTCTGTGTATGTAATAACATGCAGAAAAGAGGAAGATCACAGTAAACTAAAAATTTAGGTTTTAAATTAGGGATACCAAAGAGGAATTAAAGGTAAGATATCTCTCTAAGGAATCCTAACCAAAGTAAATAATGCAAGCATCATTAAAGAGGTGGGTTTTTCATAAAACATTGCAGTGACAATTCTGTCAGAAGAATCCCTGATTCCTTTTGTTTTCTATCTTCTTTTCAGATTATGAGTTATAAAATATACAGATAACAAAAGGAAATGTTGGAATTATGAAAATTACTTAGCCTTATTACAGGCTTTATAGCCTTATAGGTAGGGAGAGGAAGAATAAAATATAGACATGACCCTGACCATGTTGTAGAACAGATTTTCAAGATTGCCAGACAGGGCCCATAGTGCTTTAATGAGCTAATTTATGAAAAGATGGTAGCTTTGTGTACCATCTTTTAAAGAGTAAAAGATGATACTTATAAAGAGTATCATTTGGACAGAGTTTTAGCATGTACTGAACGTTTTTACATAGGATATATCATTTCATCTCATGATAATCTTAAAAATTCAGTATTGTTATCTACATATCACAAATGGAGAAACAGGTTCAGAGAATTTTTGCAAATTAACAATAACCATACATCTAATAAGTTTCAAAGTTAGTATTTAAATCCAATTTCACCTCTTTATTCTCTAGAACTTGAAAAGTTAACAACACATATATTCTTTAAGCAGGAAACTACTTTGTCTTCTACATTAAGTGTTACATTCACCATTTACATAATATGCATGATAAATCATGTAATTATGATTAGCCTGATTCTCTGCTATATCCCCAAAGAGATGCTAACTTTTCCTAATATTCCCATCCTGTCTGATATTAAACTAGCACTAGTCTTACTGGTTTGGACATACATTTTAGGTTATCTGATCTACTGTGTACCTATGATAAGATAACAATAAATACCAACTCTTGGCCAGTAGATACGTCACCAATATTTTATGCATCCTAATGATTTGTCTTTCCCTTTTAGCCTACATATTACCTGAAAGCCACCTATCAATAATACAGTTAACTGAAAATTTTTATAAATTAACAGAAACCTGTGTTGCACATATTAATTAGTACTGAAATATATATCATCTGGCTACTGTATATGCATATGACTGAATACCAAGGTTAGTGTTCTTTTTTGAATAAATGTAAAAAATTTCCTCCTACCACTGCATCTTAATTCCTTCAGAAAATGTGGAATGGTTAAGAGAGAAGATGAGAGACTTCTCAAGTACACAAGGGCATTTCTTCAGTTATAATTTTTTAAGTAACTCTGATTTCTCATGTGAGTTTTATAACTCAGTGTCTTTCACTAACTATGAGAGAAAACTGTACCCTTAATTTGTGCATTTTCATCACAGCCAAAATCATTAAGCTGGTTAAGACTGTACAACACTAAAAATATCAAGAAGTGAAGAGACTTCAAGTTCTGAAAACCTAATCCCAGATGACACTCTACAAAACTTTTTTTTCCTGAGTTTATAAAAATGGGCTGTTCTAAAAAATATATTGACTCGCTTGTGGAAGATTCTGTCTTCATTTTCTCTAGTATACCTTTATTCCCCCAAATAGTCTTTGTATGCTTCCTTTTATAACAAATGCATGACAATCTGTCCCTCAGAGAAGAAAATAAGGAAATAATATTATATGCTTTCATTCAAAATAAATTAAAAATTTTAAATGAGGTATAATAACAAACTCTAAAAATAAGAATTTTAAAATAATTATTCCAACAGAGCAGAATGAACATGTATTAAGTATCTGTGTGTGTGTGTGTGTATTTAAATTACTGTCTCATCCTGAATGGAGGGTGTCAGCATAAGTCAACACCAACCAAAAATTGTTCCTAACAAAACACAGTGTTGATTTTTTTAAACTGTGAATAACAGAATTGACTCCAGGTAGGTTGGGAAAAAATATCTTTCACTAATATGTATACAAAAATGGATTTTTTTATGGAAAGAAGATGTTCCACAAGTTTGTATCTAAATACTGTCTAGAAAATTGATCTCAATAATTAAAGCTATGTTACCACTTAACAGGAAAATAACAAAAACAATTACTGTGGTTATATGTGTGCCTCTAAAGAGAAATAGAGGATTCAAGTAATTCATATGGAAGTACTTAGTTTTCCAAGTATTTAAACTTTTAAAAATTCCACACTTGTGTTACATCGATGAGATGTCAGAATAGGAGTTTTCAGGCTTCATCCCACTCAGAGAAACACTAATTTTTGCAACCACTCACAGATGAGAATAACTTTGTGGGAACTTGGGGATCCAGCAGAGATTCTAGCATGCCATTAGAGCAAAAATAATCCAAGAACAGGTGCATAAAAGAGGGTAAGAAGAATAGTTTCACTTTACCAGCATTGTCCCTTCTCTAAGGCAGCAAATTTCAATATCAAGAGAGATGCCCTTGGCCTGTGATTTCTTCCACAGGAGAAAATAAGCATGTAGTGAGCACCCAGATTTCCTACCCACCTAGGTACAGCCCAAGAGGCCAATTCTTTCCTTTTCCACCCAGAACACTGTGGAGATCAGCATGGCTGAATGGTCTGGAGAGCTGGGAGCATGGAAAAGAAATTTTAAGAAAAAAGAAAGGTTTGAAATATATAATCTAACTTTACACCTCAAGAAACCAGAAAAAAAGAAGAAACTAAGCATAAAGTTAGCAGAAATAAATAAATAAATCTTTGAGCAAGAATAAATTAAATAGAAAAAAACAATTAAAAAAAAAGATGAACAGTAATAAGAACAGCAACAAATAAATAGCAAAAAAAAAATAAATAAAATTAGCAAACTTTTAACAAGACTAACCAAGAGAAAAAGAGAGGAGATTCAGATAAATGAAATCAGGAATGAAATTAGGAATGAACAGATACCACAGAAATACAAAGAATCATAAGAGACCACTATCAACAATTATATGCCAACAATTTGGAAAATCTATTGTAGAAGGAATAATTTCCTGGTAACATACAGTCTCCAAAGACAATTATGAAGGAAAAGAATATGTGAACAGACCAATAGTGTGTAAGGGAATTGAATCGGTAAACAAAGTCCTCTCAACAAAGAAAGCCCAATACCAGATGACTTCATAGATGAATTTTACCAAATATTTAAAGAATAATTAAGCCAATCCTTCTTAAACTCTTACAAAAAATTGAAGAGAAGAGAACACTTCCAAATTCTTTTTATAAAACAAATATAACCCTCATACCAAGGCCAGATTAGGGACACTATGAGAAAAGAAAGTTACAAGCCAATATCCCTGAGGAACATAGATTCAAATATCATCAACAAAACACTAACAAATAAAATTCAACAGTACATTAAAAGGATAGTACACCATGATCACTTCCAATTTATCCCTGTGATACAAAATGGCTCAACATACCCACATCAATAAATGTCATATCACATTAACAGAATGAAATATGAAAGCCATATGACCACCTCAATAGATGTAGAAAAAGTATTTGATAACATTTTCAAAATGTCTATACCACCCAAAGCGATCTACATAATGAGTGAAATCCCTATCAAAATTACAACAGCATTTTTCAAAGTAATAGAAAAACTAAATTAAAATTCATGGGAAGCCACAAAAGACCCCAAAAAGGCAAAGCAATTTTGAGCAGGAAGATCAAAGCTGGAGACATTACACTGCCTGATTTCAAACTATGAAAGTTATAGTAATCAACACAGCATGATACTGGCATAAAAACAAAGACCAATTGAGCGTAATAGAGAGTCTAGAAATAAGCCCATGCACATAAGGTCAACTAATCTTTGACATGGGCATTAAGAATACACAATGTGGAAAGGATAATCTCAATAAATGTGTTGGGAAAACTGGACATCCACATACAAAAGAGTAAAACTGGACTCATACCATACGCAAAAAATCAAAACAATAGGAATTAAAGACTTAAACATAAGAGCTGAAATCATTATATTCCTAGGTTTTGGATACACCTAAGCACAGGCAACATAAGCAAAATGAACAAGTGGGACTACATGAGACTAAAAAGCTTCTGTACAGCAAAGGTAACAATCAAAAATTGAAAAAGCAACCTCCGTGTGGGAGAAAATATTTCCAAACCACACATCTGATAAGTGGTTAATATCCAAAATATTTAAGAAATGCCTTTAACTCAATGGCAAAAAATACTACTGCTACTACTACTGGCCTGATTAAAAATGGACAAATGACCTGAATAGACATTTTTCCAAAGATATACAAATGACCAACAAATGGTATAACAGGTGGTCAAAAGGTGCACACTTTCAGTTATAAGATAAATAAGCTCTGGAGATGTAATGTAAACTATGGTGACTATATTTAATAGCACTGTATTGTATGCTTGAAAGTTGCTAAGGGAATAAATTATAAAGTTCTCATTATAAGAAAAATATTTGTAAGTATGTGAGGTTATGGATGTCAACTAAACTTATTGTAGCATTCATTATGCAATATATACATGTATCAAATCATTATTTGTACACTTGAAACTAATACAATGTTATATGTCAATTATACCTCAATAAGACTGGAAAAAATAATGTAAAATAAAAATGGAAAGATTGATACACAGACAGGGGGTATGGGATTTCCCCCCAAGCCTCCTTGCATTCTGGAGGCAGAAACAGTAAAATTTTGTAATTATTATATAGTTCCTCTAAATGAAAAAAGGACATAACACATAACATGGTAATGCAGGTATATTTACCAATTCTAGTTTGAGGGTAAACATAATGAAAATAAACATAAATGTTTGGTAGCTACTATTCATCCTCAATTACTCTGCTTGCTCTTATTAATGAAGCAAGAGCAAAAATAAACTATGAGGAACTTGTGACAAATAAAACATTCTTGGAAATATCAGAATATCTCACTAGTTGAAAGATAAATTGTAAAAGTTGCATTCTGCACACCTCATAAGAGGTTATATTTTTGTAAGTATTTACATTGATTTAATTATGAATAAAATATAATTTCTGGTAATTTCTAAAGAGATAGAATTTCATCAGTGTGGGTCTGACAGAAATCTTTACAAAAGTAATACATTAGTTTAGAAAAAGACAAATGAAACATGATTTTACTCTAAATGAGCCTGCAATTCAGGGTACAGAGTCAGGCAAATACAAACAGAAAAATAAACAAACAAAAAAAACTACAGTGGGATATCCCCTCACACTTGTTAAGATGGCTATTATTAAAAAGGGAAGAAGAACAAAGTTGGAGTTATCATGCTCCCTGACTTCAGACACTACTGCAAATCTACAGTAATAAAAACAGCATGGTACTGGTACAAAAACAGACACATAGATCATTGGAACAGAATAGAGAGCCCAGAAATAAAGCCACGCACTTACGATCAATTATCTACAGTAGAAGAGAAAAGAATACACAATGGAGAAAAAGTATCTTCAATAAATGGTGCTAGGAAAACTGGACCGTTACAGGTAAAAGAATAAAATTAGGACATTCTTTCACACCACATACAAAAATAAACTCAAAATGGATTAAAGACCTAAATGTAAGACCTGAAACCATAAAACTCTTAGAAAAGAAAATAGGCAGAACTCTCTTTGACATAAATCATAGCAATATTTTTTGGATCTGTTTTCCAAGTCAAAAGAAACAAAAGTGAAAATAAACAAATATGACATAATTAAACTTAAAAGCTTTTGCACAGAAAAGGAAATCACAGATGAAATGAAAAGACTGAATGGAAGAAAATATTTGCAAACAATATGACTGATAAGGGATTAGCACCCAAAATATATGAACAACTCATACTACTCAACATAAAAAAAAAAAAAAAACGCAATTTTAAAAAGGGCAGAAGACTTGAATAGACATTTTTCCAAAGAAGACATACCAATGGTCAAGAAGCACATGAAAAGATGTTCGATGTCACTAATCATCAAAGAAATGCAAATCAAAACCACAGTGAGACATCACCTCACATCTATCAAAATGGGTATCATCAAAAAGTCTACAAATAACAAATGTTGGCGAGGAAGTGGAGAAAAGGTAACTCTTGTATACTGTTAGTGGGAATGTAAATTAGTGCAACCACTATAAAAACAAGTATGGAGGTTCCTTGTAAACTAAAAAAAAAACTACCATATGATCCAGCAATTCCACTCCTGGGCATATATCCAAAGAAAATGAAAACACTAATTTGAAAAGATACATGCACCCCAATGTTCATAGCAGCATTATTTACAATAGCCAAGATATGGCAGAAACCTAAATGCCCATTGACAGATGAATGGATAAATAAGATGTGGCATATGTATACACACACACACACACACACACACACACACTGGAATATTACTCATCCATAAAAAAGAATGAAATTCTGCCATTTGCAATAATGTGGATGTAGAAGATATTATATTTAGTGAAGTAAGTCAGACAGAGAAAGACAAATACTCCACTTTTTAACTTGTATGTGAAATAGAAATAATAAGAGAAACAAATGTATATAACAGAACAGAAACAAACTCACAGTTGTAGAAAACAAACTAGCTGTTACCAGTAGCGAGAGGGAAGAGAAGGGGCAAGAGAAGGGTATGGGATTAAGAGATACAAACTACTATGTGTAAAATAGATAAACAACAAAGATAAGTATATGCCCAGGGAAATATAGCCATTATCTTGTAATAACTTTAAATGGAATATAATCTGTAAAAATATAGAATCATTATGTTGTATATCTGAAACAAATATAATACTGTAAATCAAACACACTTCAATAAATAAGAAAACGTGGTAAAGGATGGAATATTTTTCAACCATAAAAAGCAGGAAATCCTGCCATTTGTGACAACAGGAGTGACCCTAGATGATTCTATGCTCAATGAAATAAGCCAGACCCAGAAAGAAAAATACTACATGATCTCACTTATATGTGGAATCTTAAAAAGTCAAGGTCACTGAGCCAAAGTGTAAAATGATGGTTTCAAAGGATCAGTTGGGGAGGAGTGTAAGGGAAGATGTAGGTCCAGGAGTACAAATTTTCAGTTACAGGTGAATAAATTCTGAAGATCTAAGTATAGCATGGTGATTTTAGTTAGTGATACTGGATTATATATCTGAAATTTGCCAAGAGGGTAGGTCTTAAAAGTGTTCTCAACACAAAATAAAATGGTAAATATGTGAGGTGATGGATGTGTTAATTAAGTTGATTATGGTAATCACTTCACAGTGTATATGTACCTTATATCATCATGTTGTATCCCTTAGAAAATCAAAATAAACATTTGACATTTGTTTATAGCCTTTGCTTTTCTCATCAATTGCAATTCTCTCCCACACTTCCATCCTCATATTTTTTGGCACGCCAACACAGGCATTTAAATATAATTCAACTTCAATTTGTTGCTTGAACACTAAATTATTTTTAACTTAGGTCTCCTGATCTAGCATTCAACAGTAAAAAAGAGGATTTAAAAAGTATTTAGGGCTTCCCTGGTGGCGCAGTGGTTGAGAGTCCGCCTGCCGTTGCAGGGGACAGGGGTTCGTGCCCCGGTCTGGGAGGATCCCGCATGCCGCGGAGCGGCTAGGCCTGTGAGCCATGGCCGCTGAGCCTGCCCGTCTGGAGCCTGTGCTCCGCAATGGGAGAGGCCACAACAGTGAGAAGCCCGCGTACCGCAAAAAAAAAAAAAGTATTTAGAGAATGGGAAATATATTTAATTAAAAAAGAAAAACTAACATAGGGAGAAAAGAATATGGGAGCTCTATCTCCTTTAAGCTTTCATTTTTACTATATATATTTTGAAGTTTTAGGTGATTTCATTTTTATTGCTCTCAGCCATTGAATCATTATTCACGAGTAAAAGTGGCTGTTATGAAGAAACACAAGAAGAAAAAGTATGACTGGGGAAATTAGAAAAGGTTGAGAAAAAACAGGAAATGGAAGCAGAAAAGTGAAATCAGATGATTGGCTAACAGAAAAAAAAAATGTATGGAAATGTAGTCATGATAAGGAGAAAAAATTTGGAGGAAAAGTGAGATGAAAATGTGTTCCTATTGGAGGACAAATGATGGAGTGATAAGAGGTTATGAAACACCCTTTCCAGAGTCTTTTATTAGTTCATTCATGCATTCCATTATGCTTCTACCCATCATTTTTTCATTAATCTACTTACCTGTCACTTATATTATGAAACAACTATACTTAAAAAAGTATTAGAGTGTAGGGAAAAATTGTACTTCATTGGAAAAGTGTGCCTTCTCTGGCACATTATCTGTTTCTGTTTCTATGGGAGTTATTTTACAACTTTTTAAATTTCAGATGGCTGCTAACAATGCAAAATAATTCTTGCCTGAAGACATGTAATTCTGTCCAGCACAGGTAAAATTGACTTCTGTCACCAACTGTGGACATTCACCCACTCAGTTCAATATTCTAGATTTATAATGTCTGTTGTTTGGATTATACTTGGGATCAGTTGCAACACATTAACAGTTTAGTCATTACTGACTTAAATAAAAAAGTTAACATGTTTATTTTTATGTGTATGACAATTATGATTTACCAATTTTTGAAAAAAATGTTAATAGCCCTCTTATTTTGTATAAATCTTTTACTCAAAATTTTCTTTTGGGGAAAAAAGGAGTTGGTGATAGTGGTTATTTCACCATAATACTATGTGAATACCATGGTAATTAAGTATTTCAACTTTTTTGGAGATATAATTGACATCTAACATACAGTTTCATACATACAACATAAGAATAGATATTTGTATGTATTGAAAAATGATCACCACAATAAGCCTAGTTAACATCTGTCACCATATATAGAATTTTTTTTCTTATGATGAGAACTTTAAAATTTACTTAGTATTTCAGGGACCTTCAAGATAGTGGATGACTAAGACGTGGAGATCACCTTCCTCCCCACAGATACATCAAATATACATCTACATGTGGAACAACTCATACAGAACACCTACTGAATGTTGACAGAAGACCTCAGAGTTCTGAAAAGGCAAGAAAATCCCCATGTACCTGGGTAAGGAAAAAGAAAAAACAAAGACAAAACAATAGGGATGGGACCTGCACCTCTGGAAGGGATCTGTGAAGGAGGAAAAGTTTCCACACACTAAGCAGACACTTCACTGGCAGAGACGGGAGTTGGGCAGGGAGGGAAGCTTTGGAGCCACAGAGGAGAGCACAGCAACAGGGGTGCAGAGGGCAAAGCAGAGAGATTCCCACACAAAGGATTGGTGCTGACCAGCACTCACTAGCCTGAGAGGTTTGTCTGCTCACCCAGTGGAGTGGGTGGAGGCTGGGAGCTGAGGCTCGGGCTTCAGAGGTCAGATCACAGGGAGAGGACTGGGGTTGGCTGCATGAACACAGCCTGAAGGGGGCTAATGCACCACAACTAGCTGGGAGGGTGTCTGGGAAAATGTCTGGATCTGCCTAAGAGGCAAGAGACCATTGTTTTGGGGTGTGCAAGGAGAGGGGATTCTTTACCTGTCTGCCCACAGAAGGCAGAGCACCAACTAAACAAGCTCCAGCAATAGGCGTGAGCTGTGGCTATCAGCTCGGACCCCAGAGACAGACATGAAATGCTAAGGCTGTTGCTGCAGCCACCAAGGATCCAGTGTGCAAGCACAGGTCTCTATCCACACACACCACGCCCCCCTGCCTGGGAGCCTGTGCAGCCCGACACTGTATGGGTCCTATGATCCAGGGACAACTTCCAAGGGAGAACACACAGCACACCTCAGATTGTGGCAACATCATGCTGGCCTCTGCCACCACAGGCTCATCGCGAATTCCATAACCTTCCCTCCCCCTGGCCTGAGTGAGCCAGAGCCCCTTAATCAGCTGCTGCTTTAACCACCTCCTGTCTGGACAGGGAAAAGATGCCTGAGGGTGACCTACATACAGAGGTGGGGCCAATACCAAAGCTGAACACCAGGAACTGTGCGAATAAAGAAGAGAAAGGGAAATTTCTCCCAGCAGCCCCAGGAGTAGAGGATTAAATCCCCACAATCAACTTGATATACCCTGCATCCGTGGAATACCTGAATAGACAATGAATCATCCAAAAATTGAGGCAGTGGACTTTGGGAGCAACTGTAGACTTGGGGTTTGCTGTCTGCGACTGATTTGTTCCTGATTTTTATGCTTATCTTAGTATATTTTCTAGCACTTGTTGTAATCTGTGGGTTTGTTTATTGGTTTGGTTGTTCTCTTCATTTTTATTATTATTACTTTTTAATTTTTTAATTAAATTTTTTTATTTTAGTAATTTCATTGTTAGTTATTAAATTATTATTACTTTTTCTTTATTATTTTCTCCCTTTTCTTCTGAGCCATGTGGCTGACAGGGTATTGGTGTCCTGCCCTCGTGTCAGGCCTGAGACTCTGAGGTGGGAGAGTTGAGATAAGGACATTGGACCATAAGAGACTTCCCAGCCCCAAATATTCAACTGGCAAGAGCTCCCCCAGAGATCTCTATCACAACCCTAAGACCCAGCTCCACCCAATGGACAGCAAACTCCAGTGCTGGAAGCCCCATGCCAAACAACTAGCAGGACAGGAACATAAACACACCCATCAGCAGAGAGGCTGCCTAAAATCATAATAAGTTTTCAGACACCTAAAAACACATGACCTGATACAGCACTACCCACCAGAAAGATAAGATCCAGCACCACCCATCAGAACACAGGCACCAGCCCCCTCCACCAGGGAGCCTACACAAGCCATTGAACCAAGCACATCCATTGAGGGCACACACCAAAACAACAGGAACTACAAAATTGCATCCTGAAAAAAGGAGACCCAAACCACAGTAACATATGCAAAATGAGAAGACAGGGAAATATGCAGAAGATGAAGGAGTAAGGTAAAAACTCACAAGACCAAACAAATGAAGAGGAAAGAGGCAGTCTACCTGAAAAAGAATTCAAAGTAATGATAATAAAGATGATCCAAAATCTTGGAAATAGAATGGAGAAAATACAAGAAACGTTTAACAAGGACCTAGAAGAACTAAAGAGCAAACAGTGATAAAAACCACAATAAATGAAATTTAAAATTCGCTAGATGGAATCAATAGCAGAATAACTGAGGAAGAAGAACAGATAAGTGACCTGGAAGATAAAATAGTGGAAATAACTACCACAGAGCAGAAAAAAGAATGAAAATAATTAAGGGCAGTTTCAGAGACCTCTGGGACAACAGTAAACACACCAACATTTGAATTATACAGGTCCCTAAAGAAGGAGAGAAAAAGAAAGGGACTAAGAAAATATTTGAAGAGATTATAGTTGAAAACTTCCCTAATATGGGAAAGGAAATAGTCATTCAATTCCAGGAAGCACAGAGAGTCCCATACCAGATAAATCCAAGGAGAAACATGCCAAGACACATATTTATCATGCTATCAGAAATTAAATATGAGGAAAAAATATTAAAAGCAGCAAGGGAAAAGCAACAGATGACATACAAGGGAATCCCCATAAGGTTAACAGCTGATCTTTCAGCAGAAACACTGCAAGCCAGAAGGGAGTGGTAGGACATATTTAAAGTGGTGAAAGGGAAAAACCTACAAAGAAGATTACTCTCCCCAGCAAGGATCTCATTCAGATTCACCAGAGAAATTAAAAGCTTTATAGACAAGCAAAAATTAAGATAATTCAGCACCACCAAACTAGCTTTACAAGAAATGCTTAAGGAACTTCTCTAGGCAGGAAACACAAGAGAAGGAAAAGATCTACAATAACAAACCCAAAACAATTAAGAAAATAACAATAATAACATACGTATCAATAATTACCTTAAATGTAAATGGATTAAATGCTCCAACCAAAAGACACAGACTGGATGAATGGATACAAAAAGAACCTGCATATATGCTATCTACAAGAGACCCACTTCAGACCTAGGGAAACATACAGAATGAAAGTGGGGGGATGAAAAAAAGTATTCCATGCAAATGGAAAACAAAGGAAAGCTGGAGTAGCAATTCTCATATCAGACAAAATAGACTTTAAAATAAAGACTACTACAAGAGACAAAGAAGGATACTACATAATGATCAAGGCATCAATCCAAGGAGAAGATATAACAATAGTAAATATTTATTCACCCAACATGAGAGCACCTCAATACATATGGAAAATGTTAACTGCCATAAGAAGGGAAATGGACAGTAACACAATCATAGTAAGGGACATTAACAGCCCACTTTCACCCATGGACAGATCATCCAAAATGAAAATAAATAAGGAAACACAAGCTTTAAATGACACATTAAACAAGATGGACCTAATTGATATTTATAGGACATTCCATCCAAAAGCAGCAAAATACACTTTCTTCTCAAGCACCCATGAAATATTCTTCAGGATAGATGATATCTTGGGTCACAAATCAAGCCTTGGTAAATTTAAGATAGCAATTACACGGAAAATTCAGTGAAAAATACAAACGCGTGGAGGTTAAAAAAATACACTGCTAAATAACCAAGAGATCACTGAAGAAATCAAAGAGGAAATCAAAAAATACAGAGAAACAAATGACAATGAAAACACGATGACCCAAAACATATGGGATGCAGCAAAAACATTTCTAAAAAGGAAGTTTATAGCAATACAATCCTACCTCAAGAAACAAGAAACATCTCAAATAAACAAGCTAACCTTACACCTAAAGCAATTAGAGAAAGAATAACAAAAACCCCGCAAAATTAGCAGAAGGAAAGAAATCATAAAGATCAGAGCTGAAATAAAATAAATAGAAACAAAGAAAACAATAGCAAAGATCAAAAAAACTAAAAGCTGGTTCTTTGAGAAGAGAAAAAAAAAATTCATAAACCATTAGACAGACCCAGCAAGAAAAAAAGGGAGAAGACTTAGACATGAAAAAGGAGAAGTAACAACTGACACTGCAGAAATACAAATGATCATGAGAGATTACTACAAGCAACTCTATGCCAATAAAATGGAAAACCTGGAAGAAATGGAAAAATTCTGAGAAAAGCACAACCTTCCGACGCAGAACCAGGAAGAAATAGAAAATATAAACAGACTAATCACAAGGACTGAAATTGAAACTGTGATTAAAAATCTTCCAATAAACAAAGGCCCAGGACCAGATGGCTTCACAGGCGAATTCTATCAAACATTTAGAGAAGAGCTAACACCTATCCTTCTCAAACTCTTCCAAAATATATCAGAAGGAAGAACACTCCCAAACTGATTCTACGAGGCCACCATCACCCTGATACCAAAACCAGACAAAGAAGTTACAAAAAAAAGAATACTACAGGCCAATATCACTGATGAAAATAGATGCAAACAACCTCAACAAAATACTAGCAAACAAATCCAACAGCACATTAAAAGGATCATACACCATGACAAAGTGGGATTTATCCCAGGAATGCAAGGATTCTTCAATGTATGCAAATCAATCAGTGATATACCATATTAATATATTAACAAATTGAAGAATAAAAACCATATGATCATCTCAGTAGATGCAGAAAGAGCTTTTGACAATATTCAACACAAATTTATGATAAAACCTTTCCAGAAAGTAGGCATAGAGGGAACTTAACTCAGCATAATAAAGGCCATATAAGACAAACCCACAGCAAACATCGTCTTCAATGGTGAAAAACTGAAAGCATTTCCTCTAAGATCAGGAAGAAGACAAGGTTGCCCACTCTCACCACTCTTTTTTTTTTTTTTTTTGTGGTACACAGGCCTCTCACTGTTGTGGCCTCTCCCGTTGTGGAGCACAGGCTCCTGATAAGCAGGCTCAGCGGCTATGGCGCACAGGCCTAGCCCCTCCGCGGCATGTGGGATCTTCCCGGACTGGGGCACAAATCCGTGTCCCCTGCAACGGCAGGCAGACTCTCAACCACTGTGCCACCAGGGAAGTCCTCACCACTTTTATTCCACATAGTTTTGGAAGTTTTAGCCACAGCAATCAGAGAAGTAAAAGAAATAAGAGAATCCAAATTGGAAAAGAAGTTAAACTGCTACTATTTGTAGATGACATGATACTATACATAGAGAATCCTAAAGATGCTACCAGAAAACTACTAGAGCTAATCAATGAATTTGGTAAAGTAGCAGGATACAAAATTAATGCACAGAAATCTCTTACATTCCTATACACTAATGATGAACAATTAGAAAGAGGAATTAAGGAAACACTCCCATTTATGATTGCAATAAAAAGAATAAAATACTTAGGTATAAACCTACCTAAGGAGACAAAAGACCTGTAAGCAGAAAATTATAAGACACCCATGAAAGATATTAAAAATGATACAAGCAGATGGAGTGATATACCATGTTGTTGAATTGGAAGAATCAATATTGTGAAAATGACTATACTACCCATAGCAATCTGCATATTCAATGCAATCTCTATCAAACTACCAATGGCATTTTTCACAGAACAAAAAATTTCACAATTTGTATGGAAACACAAAAGACCCCATGTAGCCAAAACAAACTTGAGAAAGAAAGACAGAGCTGGGGGAATCAGGCTCCCTGACTTCAGACTCTACTACAAAGCTGCAGTAATCAAGACAGTATGGTACTGGCACAAAAACATACGTATAGATCAATGGAACAGGATAGAAAGCCCAGAGTTAAACCCACACACATATGGTTAGCTTATCTTTGATAATGGAGGCAAGAATATACGATGGAGAAAAGACAGCCTCTTCAATAAGTGGTGCTGGGAAAACTGGACAGCTACATGTAAAAGAATGAAATTAGAACACTCCTTAACCCATGCACAGAAATAAATTCAAAATATATTAAAGACCTAAATGTTAAGCCAGACACTATAAAACTCTAAGAGGAGAATATAGGAAGAACACTCTTTGATATAAATCACAGCAAGATCCCTTTTGACCCACCTCCTAGAGGAATGGTAATAAAAGCAAAAATAAACAAATGGGACATACTGAAACTTAAAAGCTTTTGCACAGCAGAGGAAACCATAAGCAAGACCAAAAGACAACCCTCAGAATGGGAGAAAATATTTGCAGATGAAGCAACTGACAAAGGATTAATCTCCAAAATATACAGCTCATGCAGCTCAATATCAAAAAAACAAAAACCCAATCCAAAAATGGGCAGAAGACCTAAATAGACATTTCTCCAAAGAAGATATACAGATTGCCAACAAACACATGAAAGGATGTTCAACATCATTAATCATTAGAGAAATGCAAATCAAAACTACAATAAGGTATCACCTCACACTGGTCAGAGTGGCCATTATCAAAATATCTACAAACAATAAATGCTGGAAAGGGTGTGGTGAAAAGGGAATCCACCTGCACTGTTGGTGGGAATATAAATTGATACAGCCCCTATGGAGAACAGGAGAGAGGCTCCTTTTAAAAGTAAAAATAGAACTACCATATGACCTAGCAACCTCACTACTGGGCATATACCCTGCTAAAACCATAATTCAAAAATAGTTGTGTACCACAATATTCATTGCAGCACTATTTACAATAGCCAGGATATGGAAGCAATATAAGTGTCCATCGACAGATGAATGGATAAAGAATATGTGGCACATATATACAATGGAATATTACTCAGCCACAAAAAGAAGCAATATTGAGTTTTTTGTAATGAGGTGGATGGAGCTAGAGTCTGTCATACTGAGTGAAGTAAGTCAGAAAGAGAAAAACAAAAACCATATGCTAAGATATATATATATGGAATCTAAAAAAAACAAAAAAAGTAAAGGTTCTGATGAACCTAGGGGCAGGGCAGGAATAAAGACACAAACGTAGAGAATGGACTTGAGGACACAGGGATGGGAAATATGGTAATCTAGTATGAAGTGAGAGAGTAGCATTGACATATATATACTACCAAATGTAAAATACATAGCTAGTGGGAAGTAGTTTCATAGCACAGGGAGATCAGCTCAGTGTTTTGTGACCACATAGAGGGGTGATATAAGGAGGGTGGGAGAGAGATGCAAGAGGGAGGGGATATATGTGTACATATTGCTGATTCACTTTGTTATATAGCAGAAACTAACACACCATTGTAAAGCAATCATACTCCAATAAAGATATTAAATAAAAAATAATAAAATTTAAAAAAAATTTGCTTAGTATTTCAATTCTAAACTCATACCTTATTACTAAGAGGATGGTTCCTTGAATTTAGCAGTGGGCAGTTTCTTAATTGTTTTCAGATTTAAAGTAATGAAGTAATCTTCCTTTTACCATGAATTACCATACATATGTGGCAATAATTGGATTCCATGGTACAGAAATTCCATACTTTATTTCCTAAAGCCAGGAAATGTCTTCCACCTAAAGAGTCCTGTGATTCTTAGTCTCTTCTGTTTTTTTTTTTTGATTCTCCAATGTGGCTGTGATTAACCAGCTGACAGAACCACTTAGGTCTATCCATCTACACACTACAGAATTGTCTGATTTTTCCCCAGCCCTGTTCTTACTGAGGTAGAATATTATTATCCTTCCCAGTTTTCTCTTTTATTCCTTATTAAAACTTTCTTAATATTAAAAGCAACTCCTAGAGATGTCTATATTTTCCAAAAATACTCAAAATTCATATTTACATTTTAAACATGGAATCATAGGCCCTCACTTTATGTTATTCAAGTGTGTGAAGTCAACCATAATTTTATAATTATATTTGAGAAAAATGGGTATTTTGGTAATATCACTTCTGTGCTGATTCCATTATAAAATTAATTGTGTCATGATGTAAGTAGAGTTACAAGTAAAAGGGGGAAAGAGATGGGAAATAAAAGAGAGGAAGAGGAAGAAGACATACGCCAAGACACATATTAGTCAAACTGTCAAAAATTAAATACAAAGAAAGCATATTAAAGGCAGCAAGGGAAAAATAACACACAAGGGAATCCCCATAAGGATAACAGCTGATCTCTCAGCAGAAACCCTACAAGCCAGAAGGGAGTGGCAGGACATACTGAAAGTGATGAAGGAGAAAAACCTGCAACCAAGACTACGCTACCCAGCAAGGATCTCATTCAGATTTGATGGAGCAATTAAAACCTTTACAGACAAGCAAAAACTGAGAGAGTTCAGCACCACCAAACCAGCTTTACAACAAATGCTAAAGGAACTTCTCTAGACAAGAAACACGAGAGAAGGAAACGACCTATAACAACGAACCCAAAACAATATAGAAAATGGGAATAGAAACATACATATCGATAATTACCTTAAATGTAAATGGATTAAATGCTCCCACCAAAAGACACAGATTGGCTGAATGGATACAAAAACAAGACCCTTATATATGCTGTCTACAAGAGACCCACTTCAGACCTAGAGACACATACAGACTGAAAGTAAGGCGATGGAAAAAGATATTCCATGCAAATGGAAACCAAAAGAAAGCTTGAGTAGCAATTCTCATATCAGACAAAATAGACTTTAAAATAAGGACTATTAAAAGGGACAAAGAAGGACACTACATAATGATCAAGGGATCGAACCAAGAAGAAGATATAACAATTGTAAATATTTATGCACCCAATATAGGAGCACCTCAATGCATAAGGCAAATACTAACAGCCATAAAAGGGGAGATCGACAGTAACACATTCATAGTAGGGGACTTTAACACCCCACTTTCACCCATGGACAGATCATCCAAAATGAAAATAAATAAGGAAACACAAGCTTTAAATGATACATTAAACAAGATGGACTTAATTGATATTTATAGGACACTCCATCCAAAAACAACAGAATACACATTTTTCTCAAGTGCTAATGGAACATTCGCCAGGATACATCATATCTTGGGTCACAAATCAAGCCTTGGTAAATTTAAGAAAACTGAAATTGTATCAAGTATATTTTCTGACCACAACGCCATGAGACTAGATATCAATTACAGGAAAAGGTCTGTAAAAAATACAAACACATGGAGGCTAAACAATACACTACTTAATAATGAAGTGATCACTGAAGAAATCAAAGAGGAAATTAAAAAATACCTAGAAACAAATGACATTGGAGAAACAACGACCCAAAACCTATGGGATGCAGCAAAAGCAGTTCTAAGGGCGAAGTTTATAGCAATACAAGCCCACCTTAAGAAGCAGGAAACATCTCGAACAAGCAACCTAACCTTGCATCTCAAGCAATTAGAGAAAGAAGAAAAAAGAAACCCCAAAGCTAGCAGAAGGAAAGAAATCATAAAAATCAGATCAGAAATAAATGAAAAAGAAATGAAGGAAACAATAGCAAAGATCAATAAAACGAAAAGCTGGTTCTTTGAGAAGATAAACAAAATAGATAAACCACTAGCCAGACTCATCAAGAAAAAAAAGGAGAAGACTCAAATCAATAGAATTAGAAATGAAAAAGGAGAAGTAACAACTGACACTGCAGAAATAAAAAAATCATAAGAGATTACTACAAGCAACTCTATGCCAATAATATGGACAATCTGGAAGAAATGGACAAATTCTTAGAAATGCACAACCTGCCAAGACTGAATCAGGAAGAAAAAGAAAATATGAACAGACCAATCACAAGCACTGAAATTGAAACTGTGATTAAAAATCTTCCAACAAACAAAAGCCCAGGACCAGATGGCTTCACAGGTGAATTCTATCAAACGTTTAGAGAAGAGCTAACACCTATCCTTCTCGAACTCTTCCAAAATATAGCAGAGGGATGAACACTCCCAAATTCCTTCTACGAGGCCACCATCACCTTGATACCAAAACCAGACAAGGATGTCACAAAGAAAGAAAACTACAAGCCAATATCACTGATGAACATAGATGCAAAAATCCTCAACAAAATACTAGCAAACAGAATCCAACAGCACATTAAAAGGATCATACACCATGATCAAGAGGGGTTTATTCCAGGAATGCAAGGATTCTTCAATATACGCAAATCTATCAATGTGATAAACCATATTAACAAATTGAAGGAGAAAAACCATATGATCATCTCAATAGATGCAGAGAAAGCTTTCAACAAAATTCATCACCCATTTATGATAAGAACCCTCCAGGAAGTAGGCATAGAAGGAACTTTCCTCAACATAATAAAGTTCATATATGACAAGCCCACAGCAAACATCATCCTCAATGGTGAAAAACTGAAAGCATTTCCACTAAAATCAGGAACAAGAAAAGGTTGCCCACTCTCACCAGTCTTATTCAACATAGTTTTGGAAGTTTTAGCCACAGCAATCAGAGAAGAAAAGGAAATAAAAGGAATCCAAATCGGAAAAGAGGAAGTAAAGCTGTCACTGTTTGCAGATGACATGATACTATACATAGAGAATCCTAAAGATGCTACCAGAAAACTACTAGAGCTAATCAATGAATTTGGTAAAGTAGTAGGATACAAAATTAATGCACAGAAATCTCTGGCATTCCTATATACTAATGACGAAAAATCTGAAAGTGAAATCAAGAAAACACTCCAATTTACCATTGCAACAAAAAGAATAAAATATCTAGGAATAAACCTACCTAAGGAGATGAAAGACCTGTATGCAGAAAATTATAAGACACTGATGAAAGAAATTAAAGATGATAAAAAAAGATGGAGAGATATACCATGTTCTTGGATGGGAAGAATCAACATTGTGAAAATGACTCTACTACCCAAAGCAATCTACAGATTCAATGCAATCCCTATCAAACTACCACTGGCATTTTTCACAGAACTAGAACAAAAAATTTCACAATTTGTATGGAAACACAAAAGATCCCGAATAGCCAAAGCAATCTTGAGAACGAAGAAAGGAGCTGGAGGAATCAGGCTCCCTGACTTCAGACTATACTACAAAGCAACAGTAATCAAGACAGTATGGTACTGGCACAAAAACAGAAAGATAGATCAATGGAACAGGATAGAAAGCCCAGAGATAAACCCACGCACATATGGACACCTTATCTTTGATAAAGGAGGCAGGAATGTACAGTGGAGAAAGGACAGCCTCTTCAATAAATGGTGCTGGGAAAACTGGACAGGTACATGTAAAAGTATGAGATTAGATCACTCCCTAATACCATAAACAAAAGTAAGCTCAAAATGGATTAAAGACCTAAATGTAAGGCCAGAAACTATCAAACTCTTAGAGGAAAACATAGGCAGAACACTCTATGACATAAATCACAGCAAGATCCTTTCTGACCCACCTCCTAGAGTGATGGAAATAAAAACAAAAATAAACAAATGGGACCTAATGAAACTCCAAAGCTTTTGCACAGCAAAGGAAACCATAATCAAGACCAAAAGACAACCCTCAGAATGGGAGAAAACATTTGCAAATGAAGCAACTGACAAAGGATTAATCTCCAAAATTTACAAGCAGCTCATGCAGCTCAATAACAGAAAAACAAAAAATCCCATCCAAAAATGGGCAGAAGACCTAAATAGACATTTCTCCAAAGAAGATATACAGAATGCCAACAAACACATGAAAGAATGCTCAACATCATTAATCATTAGAGAAATGCAAATCAAAACTACAATGAGATATCATCTCACACCAGTCAGAATGGCCATCATCAAAAAATCTAGAAACAATAAATGCTGGAGAGGGTGTGGAGAAAAGGGGACACTCTTGCACTGCTGGTGGGAATGTGAATTGGTTCAGCCACTATGGAGAACAGTATGGAGGTTCCTTAAAAAACTACAAATAGAATTACCATATGACCCAGCAATCCCACTACTGGGCATATACCCTGAGAAAACCAAAATTCAAAAAGAGTCATGTACCAAAATGTTCATTGCAGCTCTATTTACAATAGCCCGGAGATGGAAACAACCTAAGCGCCCATCATCGGATGAATGGATAAAGAAGATGTGGCACATATACACAATGGAATATTACTCAGCCTTAAAAAGAAATGAAATTGAGCTATTTGTAATGAGATGGATAGACCTAGAGTCTGTCATACAGAGTGAAGTAAGTCAGAAAGAAAAAGACAAATACCGTATGCTAACACATATATATGGAATTTAAGGGAAAAAAATGTCATGAAGAACCTAGGGGTAAGACAGGAATAAAGACGCAGACCTACTGGAGAACGGACTTGAGGATATGGGGAGGGGGAAGGGTGAGGTTTGACAGTGCGAGAGAGAGTCATGGACATATACACACTAACACACGTAGTAAGGTAGATAGCTAGGGGGAAGCAGCCGCAAGGCACAGGGATATTAGCTCGGGGCTTTGTGACAGCCTGGAGGGGTGGGATGGGGAGAGTGGGAGGGAGGGAGAAGCAAGAGGGAAGATATATGGGAACATATGTATATGTATAGCTGATTCACTTTGTTATAAAGCAGAAACTAACACACCATTGTAAAGCAATTATTCCCCAATAAAGATGTTTAAAAAAAAAAAAAGAGAGAGGAAGAGGAGGAGAAGTAGGAGGAAGATAAGGAAGTGGCAGAGGAAGAGGAGCAGTAAGGGGAGAAGGAAAGAATGACAGAGGAAGGAAGGAAGAGAGGGAGGGAGGAAAGAAGGAATGAAGGATAAACGGGAGGGAGGGTGGGAGGGGAAAGAAAAAGAAACCCTCTCTCCTCTGCTCTGTGAGTAAATGAAGATGGATCTTCTCATCATTTTAAATCCAAGGGGGATTCCCGCTGGTGGTTTATAACTGAGTCAAAGATCCCATTATCATTTAAAAAATTACTTTAGGCAGGGAGATATAATGTCTTAAATTAATATCATTAAAGTTACTATAATCATGGTGTTTTAGAAAAATCTTTATCATTTTATGATAAATACATTGTTAATTCGTGACCCACAGGATTGAACAGTAGTTCCTGATTTAAAAGTACTATTATATTGTTTAACTTCCAAACAGCTGAAAAAACAACAAAAGGAAAGAAGTACATTCTGAATGTTGTATTATTGATTTCGTTCATAGACACCCTTGTATCTAATCGGATTTCATCTCGGTTAATAATCCCAGAGCAATTTAGTCACGTTTCTCTAACCTGTTTTGAAGAAATGCTAATTTATCAGTTAAGGTAAAAGGCAGCGAATGTCATTCTTAACACAAAGGGATTAGGTCTCTGTATGTAGCATCACAACTCTCTGGGTAAGCAGAGGAGACTGACACGCAGCGACAGATGACTCAGCGTCTGTTGTATGCAGTAACAGAATCCACAACCTCTAAGTCACAGCTTAGGTAACTTTCAACTGCACATGTGAATTTTCTTAATGAGACTGCTCCTCAGTGTATCCCTTTAAAAACAGGTTTCTCTACTCTTATTTCAGGACTCAGACTCCTACTTATGCAAAATGCAGAACTTTAATATTATTAAAAGGCAAATGCAGATTCAAGAGGTGGGAGGAGGTCAATCAAAAAGTGAGTGTGAAAGTAAAAGCCTTGCTGGAAAAGTACTTCAGTAAATCTGTGGGGTTTTTGTTTAACTTGCTCATATTTTAAATAGCTTAAAATCTCATATTTAACGTTCTCAATGCACACGCACACACACAAACAAAAACACAAATAAACAAATACCAAAGGGACTCGAGGAACTTTTGGAGGTGACCGCTGTGTCTGCCATTTGATTGTGGTGATGATTTCATGGTTTCAGGTCCACACTCATCCAAATGTATACATTAGGTATGTGCAGCTTTGTGTTTAACAATTACACCTCAGTAAAGCTGTTAAAAACATGTTAGTCTTAAAAGTTAAAATACTTTAGACAGACTTATTTCTTAAAGGCCCAGTAAGATGATATTAGTATAGTCTTCCCTAGCACTAGCAGGGTGCAACTGGTTTGTAAGCTGTGTTCAGAAATTTTTTAAATTAAATTACAAAAAAAAGAAAGCAACCAAGGAAGTATATCATAAACCAGTTCTTCCATATTTTGGCTGAAAAGTCACCAATCCTGACATCTTGAGCTTTGATAAGTTGTTGCCCAGTGGCCAAGGACATTAATGAGACCTTTAAAATCAGAAGAGACTAGTCAAAAAAAAAAATTTTTTTTAAAGCAAGGTGTTTTGAAGAAAATGGCATCATAATGCAAGTAGTATAAGTACTTTTGGAAAGTACTTTTTGGAAGGATTGGTATTTTCTGATTTGGTTGACTGACAATACACAATATTGACTTTTGGTTAATTTGTATGCCTGGACCTAGGACAGAAGGACAGGAAATTTTAAAGGCTTAATAAAGTAGAGATAATAACCTAGGAAATTATTTGGAAGCAGGAATTATGTTGATAGTAAACTACGTGAACTATAATTCACCTATGTGCATTGAAACCATGTATTTGAGATGGAGACTTTATGTATAAAAATGCTTATAATTTACATTTGTCATAGTATCACAAGCTATTGAAATGAACATGATAATTTTAATATTTATGTAATTTGTAGGTTGTATTTCAAAGAAATAAAAGAGTTTCACGGCTAAAGACAGACATTATTTTGCTAATATGTGAAAACCACTAATGTAATTACATTCATGCATCATCATGATACATAAAAATAATATACTTATATGCTAAGGCAATTAGATCAAACATTATGAATAAAAAATTTGGTAATGTATTAAACTGATCTTTTGGGAGATACTTATTTTTCTTTTTATGCTTTATGGCTTCAGTCTGTGTGTCAGGAATGTTTCCATACCCCTCCTGAGACAGAGTAGAATGCCAATGAGAAGAATTTTAAAAAAAGAAAACATGACCTATTACACTGGCACTCTGTTTTGTATTTGGTGCTTGGCTGTATTTGAGAATTATTATATGGTTTTGACACTATTCTGCAGTTATATATTTATTTTGTACTACAGGATATGTGTAGACCAAGTTATGCATCCTATAATTTAATACTGAGATTATCAATTACAAAAGTGATTAACAGATGTTTTCTTTAATCATGCTTTTAGCTTTACTAATGCAGGCAATTATAATTGTATTTTCATCAAATGTTTACAGTACAACCATTGCAACAGTATCTTACAAAGACCTCAGAAAAGACTGCCAAACACAAAGTACCAATTAAAGTATCAATTTTTGAGTTTCCAATTTAAATTTATAATTTATTTGTGTATAAAATAAGAATACAAATTCTGAATACATAGATATGTATGAGTATGAAAGACTGATGTTTTTTTTGCCTCACTGGTAGGTTCCATCAGAGAGTAGGAATGTTATTTTGTTAGCGTTTATCATACATGGGACCGATGATTGCTCATAAGTCATTTGTTCTTTGTAAAGGCCCTGGGCTGCTAAGCACCAGGCCTAACCTTCTGTTCGGCTCTTATTTCTGCATACTTATTGATACCAAATTAAAAATCATTTATTTTTGCCATCAATTAGATTGGGTTGAACACCTGAATAATATAGGTATTTTAAAGAATAAATAAAATTTATAAAAGAGCTAAAAAATGTAACCAAAATAATTTAATATATTCACTCCAGATATTTATACTATTTAAAGATTAAAATGCCACAGAAGTAAATATGGAGTATTATCCAATGTTGTATTTTAATTAGATATAAAGGGGAACACTAGGGAGAGAGGGGGAAGATGGTGGAAGAGTAAGGCGCAGAGATCACCTTCCTCCCCACAGATACATCAGACATACATTTACACGTGGAACAACTCCTACAAAAAACCTACTGAATGCTGGCAGAAGACCTCAGACCTCCCAAAAGGCAAGAAACTCCCCACGTACCTGGGTAGGGCAAAAGAAAAAAGAATAAGCAGAGACAAAAGAATAGGGACGAGACTTGCACCAGTGGGAGGGAGTCGTGAAAGAGGAAAGGTTTCTACACACTAGAAGCCCCTTCGCGGGTGGATACTGCGGGTGGCGAAGGTGGGGAGCTTTGGAGCTGCGGAGGAGAGTGCAGCAACAGGGGTGCAGAGGGCAAAGTGGAGAGATTTCCGCACAGAGGATCTGTGCCGACCAGCACTCACCAGCCCGAGAGGCTTGTCTGCTCACCGCCGGGGCGGGCGGGGCTGGGAGCTCAGGCTCGGGCTTCAGTCGGAGCGCAGGGGGAGGACTGGCAGCGGGAACGCAGACTGAAGGGGTTAGTGCACCACGGCTAGCCGGGAGGGAGTCCGAGAAAAAGTCTGGACCTGCCGAAGAGGCAAGAGACTTTTTAATCCCTCTTTGTTTCCTGGTGCCCCAGGAGAGGGGATTAAGAGTGCTGCTTAAAGGAGCTCCAGAGACGGGCACGGACCCCAGCGACGGGCATGAGATGCTAAGGCTGCTGCTTGCCGCCACCAAGAAGCCTGTGTGAGAGCACAGGTAACTCTCCATACCTCCCTTCCAGGAGACCGTGCAGCCCGCCACTGCCAGGGTCCGGGATGCAGGGACAAATTCCCTGGGAGAACGCCCGGCGCACCTCAGGCTGGTGCAGCATCATGCCAGTCTCTTCCGCCGCAGGCTTGCCCTGCACTCCGTACCCATCCCTTCCCCCAGGCCTGAGTGAGCCAGAGCCCCCGAGTCAACTGCTCCTTTAACCCCGTCCTGTCTGAGCAAAGAACAGACGCCCTCTGGCGACCTACAGGCAGAGGCAGGGCCAAATCCAAAGCTGAACCCCAGGAGCTGTGTGAACAAAGAAGAGAAAGGGAAATCTCTCCCAGTAGCCTCAGGAGCAGTGGATTAAATCTCCACAATCAACTTGATGTACACTGCATCTGTGGAATACCTGAAGAGACAACGAATCTTCCCAAATTGAGGAGGTGCACTTCGAGAGCAAGATTTATTATTTTTTTCCCCTTTTCCTCTTTTTGTGAGTGTGTATGCTTCTGTGTGAGATTTTGTCTGTATAGCTTTGCTTTCACTATTTGTCCTAGGGTTCTATCTGTCCGTTTTTTGTTGGTTTGTTTCTTACTTAAAAAATATTTTTTCTTAATAATTATTTTTTGTTTTAATTTACCTTACTTTATTTTCTTTTATCCTTTCTTTCATTCTTCCTTTCTTTCTTCTTTCTACTTTTACACCCTTTTATTCTGAGCTGTGTGGATGAGAGTCTCTTGGTGCTGCAGCCAGGAGTCAGTGCTGTGCCTCGGAGGTGGGAGAGCCAACTTCAGGACACTGGTCCACAAGAGACCTCCCAGCTCCACATAATATCAAACGGCAAAAATCTCCCAGAGATCTCCATCTCAACACCAGCACTCAGCTTCATTCACCGATCAGAAAGCTACAGTGCTGGACACCCTATGCAATACAACTAGCAGGACAGGCACACAACCCCACCCAATAGAAGAGAGGCTGCCTAAAATCATAATAAGTCCACAGACACCCCAAAACACACCACCAGACGTGGACCTGAGCACCAGAAAGACAAGATCCAGCCTCATCCACGAGAACACAGGCACTAGTCCCCTCCACCAGGAAGCCTACACAACCAACTGAATCAACTTTAGCCACTGGGGGCAGACACCAAAAACAATGGGAACTACAAACCTGCAGCCTGTAAAAAGCAGACACCAAACACAGTAAGATAAGCAAAATGAGAAGACAGAAAAACACACAGCAGATGAAAGAGCAAGATAAAAACCCACCAGACATAATAAATGAAGAGGAAATAGGCGGTCTACCTGAAAAAGAATTCAGAATAATGATAGTAAAGATGATCCAAAATCTTGCAAAATAGAATAGAGAAGATGCAAGAAACATTTAACAAGGACCTAGAAGAACTAAAGATGAAACAAACAATGATAAACAACACAATAAATGAAATTAAAAATACTCTAGATGGGATCAATAGCAGAATAACTGAAGCAGAAGAATGGATAAGTGATCTGGAAGATAAAATAGTGGAAATAACTACTGCAGAGCAGAATAAAGAAAAAAGAATGAAAATAACTGAGGACAGTCTCAGAGACCTCTGGGACAACATTAAATGCACCAACATTCGAATTATAGGGGTTCCAGAAGGAGAAGACAAAAAGAAAGGGACTGAGAAAATATTTGAAGAGATTATAGTTGAAAACTTCCCTAATATGGGAAAAGAAATAGTTAATCAAGTCCAGGAAGCACAGACAGTCCAATACAGGATAAATCCAAGTAGAAACATGCCAAGACACATATTAAACAAACTGTCAAAAATTAAATACAAAGAAAGCATATTAAAGGCAGCCGGGAAAGCAACAAATAACACACAAGGGAATCCCCGTAAGGTTAACAGCTGATCTTTCAGCAGAAACTCTGCAAGCCAGAAGGGACTGGCAGGACATATTTAAAGTGATGAAGGAGAAAAACCTACAACCAAGATTACTCTACCCAGCAAGGATCTCATTCAGATTTGATGGAGAAATTAAAACCTTTACAGACAAGCAAAAGCTGAGAGAGTTCAGCACCACCAAACCAGCTTTACAACAAATGCTAAAGGATATTCTCTAGGCAAGAAACACAAGAGAAGGAAAATACCTACAATAACGAAACCAAAACAATTAAGAAAATGGGAATAAGAACATACATATCGATAATTACCTTAAATGTAAATGGACTAAATGCTCCCACCAAAAGACACAGACTGGCTGAATGGATACAGAAACAAGACCCATACATATGCTGTCTACAAGAGACCCACTTCAGACCTAGAGACACATACAGATTGAAAGTGAGGGGATGGAGAAAGATATTCCATGCAAATGGAAACCAAAAGAAAACTGAAGTAGCAATTCTCATATCAGACAAAATAGATTAAAATAAAGACTATTAGAAGAGACAACGAAGGACACTACATAATGATCAAGGGATCGATCCAAGAAGAAGATATAACAATTGTAAATATTTATGCACCCAACATAGGAGCACCTCAATACATAAGGCAAATACGAATAGCCATAAAAGGGGAGATCAACAGTAACACATTCATATTAGGGGACTTTAACACCCCACTGTCACCAATGGTCAGATCATCCAAAATGAAAATAAATAATGAAACACAAGCTTTAAATGATACATTAAACAAGATAGACTTAATTGATATTTATAGGACATGCCATCCAAAAACAACAGAATACACATTTTTCTCAAGTGCTCATGGAAGATTCTCCAGGATAGATCATATCTTGGGTCACAAATCAAGCATTGGTAAATGTAAGAAAATTGAAATTGTATCAAGTATCTTTTCTGACCACAACACTATGAGATTAGATATCAATTACAGGAAAAGGTCTGTAAAAAATACAAACACATGGAGGCTAAACAATACACTATTTCATAGCGAAGTGATCACTGAAAAAATCAAAGGAAATAAAAAAATACCTAGAAACAAATGACAATGGAGACACAGTGACCCAAAACCTATGGAATGCAGCAAAAGCAGTTCTAACAGGGAAATTTATGGCAATACAATCCTACCTTAACAAACAGGAAACATCTCGAATAAAAAACCTAACCTTGCACCTAAAGCAATTAGAGAAAGAAGAACAAAAATTCCCCTAAATTAGCAGAAGGAAAGAAATCATAAAGATCAGATCATGAATAAATGAAAGAGAAATGAAGGAAATGATAGCAAAGATCAATAAAACGAAAAGCTGGTTCTTTGAGAAGATAAACACAATTGATAAACCATTAGCCAGACTCATCAAGAAAAAAAGGGAGAAGACTCAAATCAATAAAATTAGAAATGAAAAAGGAGAAGTAACAACTGACACTGCAGAAATACAAAGATAATGAGAGATTACTACAAGCAACTTTATGCCAATAAAATGGACAACCTGGAAGAAATGGACAAATTCTTAGAAATGCCCAACATGCCAAGGCTGAATCAGGAAGAAATAGAAAATATGAACAGACCAATCACAAGCACTGAAATTGAAACTATGATTAAAAATCTTCCAACAAACAAAAGCCCAGGACCAGATGGCTTCACAGGCCAATTCTACAAAACATTTAGAGAAGAGCTAATGCCTATCCTTCTCCAACTCTTCCAAAATATAGTAGAGGAAGGCACACTCCCAAATGCATTCTAGGAGGCCACCATCACCCTGATACCAAAACCAGACAAGGATGTCACAAAGAAAGAAAACTACAAGCCAATATCACTGATGAATATAGATGCAAAAATCCTCAACAAAATACTAGCAAACAGAATCCAACAGCACATTAAAAGGATCATACACCATGATCAAGTGGGGTTTATTCCAGGAATGCACGGATTCTTCAATATACGCAAATCAATCAATGTGATACACCATATTACCAAATTGAAGGAGAAAAACCATATGGTTATCGCAATAGATGCAGAGAAAGTTTTTCACAAAATTCAACACCATTTATGATAAAAACCCTGCAGAAAGTAGGCATAGAGGGAACTTTCCTCAACATATTAAAGGCCATATATGACAAACAAACAGCCAACATCATCCTCAATGGTGCAAAACTGAAAGCATTTCCACTAAGATCAGTAACAAGACAAGGTTGCCCACTCTTATCACTCTTATTCAACATAGTTTTGGAAGTTTTAGCCACAGCAATCAGAGAAGAAAAGGAAATAAAAGAAATCCACATCAGAAAAGAAGAAGTAAAGTAGTCACTATCTGCAGATGACATTATACTATACATAGAGAATGCTAAAGATGCTATCAGAAAACTACTAGAGCTAATCAGTGAATTTGGTAAAGTAGCAGGATACAAAATTAATGCACAGAAATCTCTTCCATTCCTATACACTAATGATGAACAATCTGAAACTGAGATCAAGAAAACACTCTCATTTACCACTGCAACAAAAGGAATAAAATATCTAGGAATAAACCTACCTAAGGAGTCGAAAGACCTGTATGCAGAAAATTATAAGACACTGATGAAAGATATTAAAGATGATACAAATAGATGGTGAGATATACCATGTTCTTGGATTGGAAAAATCAACATTGTGAAAATGACTTTACTACCCAAAGCAATCTACAGATTCAATGCAATCCCCATCAAACTACCACTGGCATTTTTCACAGAACTAGTACAAAAAATTTCACAATTTGTATGGAATCACAAAAGACCCTAAATAGCCAAAGCAATCTTGAGAAGGAAAAATGGAGCTGTAGTCATCAGGCTCCCTGACTTCTGAATATACTACAAAGTTACAATAATGATGACAGTATGGTACTGGCACAAAAACAAAAATATAAACCAATGGAACAGGATAGAAAGCCCAGAGATAATCCCACACATATAAGGTCACCTTATCTTTGATAAAGTAGGCAGGAATGTACAGTGGATAAAGGACAGCCTCTTCAATAAGTGGTGCTGGGAAAACTGGACAGGTATATGTAAAAGTATGAGATTAGATAACTCCCTAACACCATACACAGAAATAAACTCCAAATGGATTAAAACCTAAATGTAAGGGCAGACACTATCAAACTCTTAGAGGAAAACATAGGCAGAACACTCTATTACATACATCACAGCAAGATCCTTTTTGACCCACCTCATAGAGAAATGGAAATAAAAACAAAAATAAACAAATGGGACCTAATGAAAATTCAAAGCTTTGGCATAGCAAAGGAAACCATAAGCAAGACCGCCCTCAGAATGGGAGAAAATATTTGCAAACGAAACAACTGACAAAGGATTGATCTCCAAAATTTACAAGCAGCACATGAAGCTCAATAGCAAGAAAACACACAACCCAATCCAAAAATGAGCAGAAGACCTAAATAGACATTTCTCTGAAGAAGATATACAGACTGCCAACAAACACATGAAAGAATGCTCAATATCATTAATCATTCGAGAAATGCAAATCAAAACTACAATGAGATATCGTCTCACACCAGTCAGAATGGCCATCATCAAAAAATCTAGAAACAATAAATGTTGGAGAGGGTGTGGAGAAAAGGGAACACTCTTGCACTGCTGGTGGGAATGTGAATTGGTACAGCCACTATGGAGAACAGTATGGATGTTCCTTAAAAAGCTTCAAATAGAACTACCATACGACCTAGCAATCCTACTACTGGACATATACCCTGAGAAAACCATAATTCAAAAAGAGTCCTATACCAAAATGTTCATTGCAGCTCTATTTACAATAGCCAGGAGATTGAAACAACCTAAGTGTCCAACATCGGATGAATGGATAAAGAAGGTGTGAGACATATATAAAATGGAATATTACTCAGCCATAAAAAGAAACGAAATTGAGCTATTTGTAATGAGGTGGATGGACCTAGAGTCTGTCATACAGAGTGAAGTAAGTCAGAAAGAGAAAGACAAATACTGTATGCTAATACATATATATATGGAAAAAAAAAATGTCATGAAGAACCTCGGGGTAAAACAGGAATAAAGACACAGACCTACAAGAGAATGGACTTGAGGATATAGGGAGGGGGAAGGGTAAGCTGTGACAAAGTGAGAGAGTGGCATGGACACATATACGCTACAAAACGTGAAATAGATAGCTAGTGGGAAGCAGCTGCATAGCACAGGGAGATCAGCTCGGTGCTTTGTGACCACCTAGAGGGGTGGGATCAGGAGGGTGGGAGGGAGGGAGACGCAAGAGGGAAGTGATATGGGAACATATGTATATGTATAATTGATTCTCTTTGTTATAAAGCAGAAAGTAACACGCCATTGTAAAGCAATTATACTCCAATAAAGATGTAAAAAAAAATAAAAAATAACACAAAAGCAAAAAAAAATAATATGTCATTTCTTTTTTTTTCTCTGATTGCTCTAAATATTTTCTCTTTATCACTGGTATCAAGCAATTTGATTATCATGTGCTTAAAGTTTGTTGTGATTCCTAAATTTGTGAATGTATATTTTTCACCAAATATGGATAGTTTTTATTTTTTATTTCTTCCTCTCTCAGTGATCAACAGTTATAACTTATGCCTATTGCCCAATGACTTACATTTATTATTTAATATACTTTATCTGTTTTTTTAGTTGTTTAATTCAGAGGAAGCTTGGTTACTGTTGTTCCCTCTTGTCTGGCAATAAGAGTGGAGCCCAGCAGTATTTTTTAGGTAATTTACGTTAAAACTATTTTAACCTTACAAAGAAATTACTAGAACAGAATATACAACCCCAATATTTTTTCACCCAGGAAATGGAATTTGTTAGAAATATATACCTTTTGTGCCTTCTCTACACACACACACACACACACACACACACATATTAGTCTGTTTCTGAATCTTTTGAAAGTAACTTGCAGACATGATGTCCCTTCACCACAAGCACCCCAGAGTGTATTTCACCATGACTATTTCACCAAAACTTAAACACTCTTCTACACAACCCTGATACATCCTCCAAATCAGGAAATCAACATTGATAATTCACACCCATTCCATACACAGACCCCATGAAAAATTTTCCAACTGTACCAACACTGCTTCCTTTTAATGTCTGGTCTAAGATCTGATCCAGTTGTATGTGTTACCATTAGTTGTCATTTCTCTTCAGAGTCTATTAATCTGAAACAGTCCTTTCCTGTGTTTCATGCCCATGAGGGCTTTAAAGAGTACAATCCTTATATTATGTAGGGGGTTGGATGGTCCATCTGTTTTCTTGTTCTATTTCATGTTTTTTCTCCATGTACTATTTGCAGCACATTGCCATCCAATCACTTGTTCACTTTGTCATGTTGGTATTTGCCAGGTTTTCCCATCATATCTTCACTATTTTTTCCCTTTCAATTGACTAGTAATTTCTGGGAGGCGTTTCATGATTACTCTTCAAACTTTTATCCATCAGTTTTACTGTAGTTGAATCTCACCTAAAACAACCCTATACATGATGGAGATGAGAGGGGAAAAAAAGATGTCTTGGGATAGAGCAGAGAGAGGCAGGCAGAAGAAGATGGGAAGAAAACTGAAGGTAGGGAGAGAAGGGAAGATGGGAAGGCAAGGCAGAATGTTGATTCTACCTCATATTAAAAGAAAGTATAGGGGCTTCCCTGGTGGCACAGTGGTTGAGAGTCCACCTGCTGATGCAGGGGACACGGGTTTGTGCCCCGGTCTGGGAAGATCCCACATGCCGTGGAGCGGCTGAGCCCATGAACCATGGCTGCTGAGCCTGCGTGGCCGGAGCCTGTGCTCTGCAACGGGAGAGGCCACAACAGTGAGAGACCTGCATACCGCAAAAAAAAAAAAAAAAAAAAAAAATGTATAATCATACTGACTGTAAAATACTTCTCTTGGGTTTATATCTGACTGAACCTTAGGTTAAGCATTTGTTATTTCAAATATTGTCTGAACAATTGCTGTTTAGACTTAGAGGTTGAAGAAAAAAAACAAGACTTTTTTTTATTAATTATGACCAAAATCTAGTCATCATTTTGAGAGATATTTGAATGTGAAAGGGTTGAGGGTTTGTTGAGCAGTTCAGCGTATTATGTGTGCTGATTATTCCATACAAGTCCCCAGGTGATATGGTCAAAGAAGTTTTGCAGCTTAGGGTGTGGGTTATGAATTTTAGGCACTAGGGAAAAAGTAGTGTGTGGCTGGGTGATGCAGCTGAGTGATGTTAGGCCAAAAGGGTAAGAGTAAAAAACACTCTTTTATTCTTCCACAGCAACCCACACAAGCCTCAATCATAGCTACTGCAACTCTTTATTGGACTTCTGGACAATGCCTTTGCATATCTACTCTGTGATTGCTTTGTGGGCAAAAACCTTGCTTATTCATCTTTATATGCCTTACAGTTAGCACAATGTCTAGCCCATAGCAGTAGTTTCATACATAATTGTTTTGTGTGATTTATTTTTATTTTGAATTTTATTCATTTATTTTTATACAGCAGGTTCTCATTAGGTATCTATTTTATACATTTTAGTGTATATATGTCAATCCCAATCTCCCAATTCATCCCACCACCACCACCACCACCCCTCCTTTCCCCCTTTGGTGTCAATACGTTTGTTCTCTACATCTGTTTCTCTATATCATACATAGTTTTTGATGAGATAAAGAATAACTCAAATTCTGTGGTATAGGCCTTGATGTATTAATTGGACAGTGTCTGGGACTGAGATCAAGGCATAATAGTACTGAGCCTCCTGGATTTGTGGTACGGCTGGCAAGAGCAGCTCTTCGCAGCAATCACTCGAACAACAGCCAGAGTAATGCTGCTACCTTTTAACCTTGAGAAGTTTGGTCTACCTGCTCAACAGCCTTCTGCTTGGCTAGATCTTCAGGATTTGAGCTGCTTTTGACAGCCTGTAGTCAGGTTCCCTGGACATCAGTGTCTCAGTGTCAGGCACCTCTTCCAGATAATGAATAGACCCTAAAAACAAATGCAAATGTCCTCAGGGGTTGAGACAAAATCCATGCTCTTTCCTGTGGTGATTAATCTGTGAGTAAAATGGTGTCAGCATCAAACAAACCTGAGTTGAACTCCAGTTCTGCCAAGTCCTAATCAAGAAACCCTCAGGCACTTTAATTAACCTTTTTCATGTCAGTCGAGGCCTCAGCAGTCAACGATTGGCACCATCCAAAGGGTGTCATTGAAGAGCACCTAATAAGAGTGTGCAGAGTTACCAGAACTGGCAACAGCAGGAAGCTGTTCCCACCTGAGGCTTGATAAGGAAAGGTGAGGGGAGGGGGTTACCAATTCGCAGAGACTGTGGTGGGAGTGGGAGCACCCAAGTGGGACCACTGATCTGAACTGTAATCACCAAGAACCTTAGCCAGGTGAGCAAATATTCTTCTTTCTTCTCTCACACTTCATCCCTCTTATTTTTTCCAACTTCCAAACCCAACAGGAAGCCAAGGGGCCATGGAGCCCAGGAAAAGAAGTCCTGAGAGGTCAGACTCTCAGGGTGTAGACTGGGGCAGAAAAGTGCAGAGAACAGATCTGAAGAGAATAGAGATATTCCCTAATCATCAATTTCCCTTTCTGTGAAATGGGGATTATAATCATATCCTCCTCACGAATGAGGGCTGAATGAGATATTGGATACAAAGCATTTAGCATGAAGCCCAACACCTTTAACACTCATTCAGTATTAAAGTGTCCTCTGAAAGTTACCCAAGGCTCTGAGCAGAGGGACCCTAACTTGTGAAACCAATTCTTTTCTAATAAATCTCTTATTTCAAAACAGACGAAATAAAATCCAAGAATGTGCCTTCCATTATTAGAATGACATACACACAAGTTTATACAGTTGTAAACATTCCTGCCATGAGGTTTGGATTCAGAAAGACTGGCCTCCAGTTTCTTTACTAACCATTTCATGTGACCTGGGCAATTGTATATTTTATACGTGCCAATGTGTTTTCAACTATAAAAATAAAGAAAGGGCTTCCCTGGTGGCACAGTGGTTGAGAGACCACCTGCCGATGCAGGGGACACGGGTTCGTGCCCCAGTCTGGGAAGATCCCACATGCCGCAGAGCGGCTGGGCCCGTGAGCCATGGCTGCTGAGCCTGCGCGTCCAGAGCCTGTGCTCCACAACGGGAGAGTCCACAACAGTGAGAGGCCTGTACTGCAAAAATAAATAAATAATAAATAAATAAATAAAGGAATAATCACCAGTACCTTAGATGTAACAAAAATAAGACAGGGTCTAATATATGATAGAGGCTCAGAAGTTAGCGATATTATGCTTTAATATCACTACAGAAGTTAAGTATGATCTCAAATATTATAGAGCATAAATAGAGGTAAGACAGACCTTTATTCTGTCACTCAGAGTGTTTTCTTTTTAATATTAAAAAGGTTTATATTCCATGGGTACTTTAGAAACTGCCCACAGCTTATCCTACATTAACAGATCAATATCCATGTATTTGAAGCTTTGAGGCAGATATTCTAAAAACAGAGACTGAGATTAATGTTAATTTGCAATTGACAAAAGGCAGCAAGTCTCCATAATCCTCAAACATATTTTAATGTTTTCTATTACCAACTAGCAAAAACTGATAGCAGGTTGACGCCAGATGTTCTCAGTAAAATGCCTCCTTTTTCAACCTGACTTTTGACTAAGCTATATGAAGTCATTTTGGACAATTACTCAATTTTCCTTGCCCTGCTTGATCAAGATACACTAAAGGAAAAATGTTTGTGGGAAAATAGAATCATAGAATCACTCCACCTTTTCTTAGAGGGAACCCGTAAATGTCACTAAATGAGAAATGTTCTTGGTGCAGAAGAATGCACCAGTGGTGAGCGTATTCACCATTCTTGATGACTGCATCAAGCTCACACCACCATCAGCATGCAGTGCAGCACCAAGACCTACAGGAAACCATTTCATTTGTAAAAGGTCAAACATTGGTAGCCCTAAGCTTTTGAAATAAAGCAGAGAAAACAAATTCAGAGCTATTTACTACCCTGTTCTCTGACAACTTTTGTCCCGGCTTCCAGTAAAAGAGATTTGCTTTTATAGTCACAATCCTTTAAGTAAATACGGTGCTTGTGGCTACAAAAATACATTTGATTGCATTCTTTGAGTCATAAGGCTTTTATCTTGTTTCTAAAATCATAAAGCCCACCAGGCATTGCAATTTTCCAGGAGTATTGACTGATGTCCATCCTATACATTTAGGTAATCAGATAAGGGTATGGATGATGAAAGAGTAACTTTGGTAATGCAGGAAGGAATTTATAATACATGAGGGCTCTTTTACAGTAGAAGCAATATGCATTTTGGAGTCTAGAAAAATTTTTATTATAGTTTGGCTGTAACATTTTACATTTCTTATATACTTCCTAGCGTTTTTGTGTATTAACAAGAATATATTCAGGGGTTCTTCAGCATTGTTTAATAGAAAGAAACACACCTACAGATTATCAAACTTCCTGTCATACCTCTAAACTACTGTGTCAGAAGTAGGAGAAGAGTAGTAAATATAATGCAGACAGAAGCTTATACAGAATCAAGTATAGATCCTATAAGGAATTGATGGTTGGAATGCATTCTCTGTATACTTTTAATAAAATAAAAATACAATGAAAAAAATTAAGAAAATGAGTTCTATTCAATTTTTAAATTCTTATATTTAAAGTAGATATCAATACTTTTATTCCACAATCTTTTTAGAAATTTAAGCAATATATAGAGCCATTATTTTAAGAGAGTATTATTACTACTCTCATTTTATAGTGAGGAATTTAAAAATTATGTGACTTTTGGAGGTCACATACTGGGTAGAAAATAAGTTTGCCCTTAGCTAATATGAAACAAGAAAATAAAGTAAAATAGAATGAAGTGTTCTCAAACTTCTTCTTTAGACCTGTTTAAGTTTTCATACTACTGTGTATATAATATAGATCTTTCTGAAACTCACTCACAGCTGGGAGCTATTTTAAGCCAACAATTATGATGTGTTCCAAAACAGCTTTGTTCAACATGCATTTCTGTACCTTTTATGTAACAAGCTTTATTAAGCTATGAAATAGAATGGTAACTAAGGAAGACAGGAGTCTTTCTTTCATGGAGTTCAAAGACTTATGGGTAATTCCAAATGTAGTAGATATTACACTTTACTATATGCTATCATAACATATAGAAAGGAGTCAGAAAGTATTCAATGAGGAAATTGTATTAATCTGAAAATTAAAGAAAAAGTAGGGATTAACAGGCAAAGGGAGTAAGTGACTGTGGTTGCTGAAGAGAGTATAAGGGAAGGGGTGAATGAGAAAAATAGCATTCCAGGTAAGACAACAGCTTATTCAAAAACTCAGTGAAACAGAGAGAAATAAGAATACACTCAAGGGACCAAAATAAGTCCAAGAAGTCCAGTGAACCTGGAGTATAGGGTTTATGATGAATAAAAGATAAGGCTCAAGGACTTAAAATAGACTAACTTGCATTAATACTTATTTGAATTTACGCAAAGCATGATATTGTCAAATCAATCAAGAAACAGCAATCTTAAGTGGTGTTGGGAAAGCTGGACAGCTACATGTAAATCAATGAAGTTAGAACACTCCCTCACACCATACACACAAATAAACTCAAAATGACTTAAAGACTTACATATAAGACATGATACCATAAAAATACTAGAAGAGAACTCAGGCAAAACAGTCTCTGACATAAATCGTAGGAATGTTTCCTTAGGTCAGTCTCTCAAAGCTAAAGAAACAAAAGCAAAAATAAACAACTGGGACCTAGTCAAACGTAAAAGGTTTTGCACACCAGAGGAAACCATAAACCAAAAGAAAAGACAATCTACAGATTAAAAGAAAATACTTGTGAATGGTGTAACCAACAGGGGCTTAATTCCCAAAATATATAAAAAGCTCATGCCATTCAACAACAAAAAAGCAAACAATCCAATCAAAAAATGGGCAGAAGACCTAAATAGACATTTCTCCAAGACATACAGATGGCCAACACATACATGAAAACATATTCAACTTTGCTAATTATTAGAGAAATGCAAATCAAAACCACAATGAAGTATCACCTTGTACCAGTCAGAATGGCCATCATTGAAAAGTCTACAAATCATAAATTCTAGAGAGGGTGTGGAGAAAAGGGAACCCTCATACATTGTTGGTGGGAATGTAAATTGGTACAGCAACTATGAAAAACAGTATGAAGCCTCATTTAAAAACTAAAAATAGTTACCATACGATGCAGCAATCCTGCTTCTGAGCATATACCCAGAGAAAACTCTAATTTGAAAAGACACAAGCATGCCTATGTTCATAGCAGCAATATTCACAATAGCCAAGACATGGAAACAACCTAATGTCTATCAACAGATGAACAGATAAAGAAGATGGGGTATACATATGTACAGTGGAATACTACTCAGCCATAAAAACGAATGAAATAATGCCACTTGCAACAACATGGATGGACCTAGAGATTATCATACTAAGTGAAGTAAGAGAAAGACAAATTATTATCATATTATCACTTATATGTGGAATCTAAAATATGATACAAATGAACTTATTTACAAAACAGAAACAGACTCACAGACATGGAAAACAAACTTATGGTTACCAAACAAGAAGGGGGTGGGGGATGAATTAGGAGTTTGGGATTAGCAGATACAAATTACTATATATAAAATAGAAAAACAACAAGGTCCTACTGTAGAACACAGGGAACGATATTCAATGTCCTGTGATAAACCATAACAGAAGAATATCTGAATCACTTTTCTGTATACCAGAAACTAACACAACATTGTAAATCAACTATACTTTAATTAAAAAAAAAAAAGAATCAGCAATCTTAACTAATATCAAGCTTTACTAGGAATACTAAGGATAGAAGTAATCTCAAGAACTAGCAGAAAAAAGTTTGGGATAACCAATACAACTTACTGACAACATTAAAATGTATTCTTTGCCCCAAATTTAAAGATGAACTATCTAGTAAAGAACCTTCAAGGTGGTGGAGGAGTAAGACATGGAGATCACCTTCCTCCCCACAAATATATCAAACATACATCTACATGTGGAACAACTCCTACAGAACATCTACTGAATGCTGTCAGAAGACTTCAGACTTCCCAAAAGCCATGTAGCTGACAGGGTCTTCATGCTCCAGCTGGGTGTCAGGCCTGAGCCTGCAAGGTGGGAGAACCGAGTTCAGAATATTGGACCACCAGAGACCTCCTGGCCTCACGTAGTATCAATTGGTGAGAGGTCTCCCAGAGATCTCCATCTCAACACTAAGACCCAGCTCCACTCAACGACCAGCAAGCTCCAGTGCTGGAAACCCCATGCCAAACAACTAGCAAGACAGGAACACAACCACACGCACTAGCAGAGAGACTGCCTAAAATCATAATAAGTCCACAGACACCCCAAATCACACCACCAGATGTGGTCCTGCCCACCATAAAGACAAGATCCACACTCATGCACCAAAACACAGGCACCAGTCCCCTCCCCCAGGAAGCCTACACAACCCACTGAACCAACCTCATCCACTGAGGACAGATACCAAAAACAAAGGGAACTATGAACCTGCAGCTTGCAAAAAGGAGACCCTAAACAGTAAGTTGAGCAAAATGAGAAGACAGAGAAATACACAGCAGATGAAGGAGCAAGGTAAAAATCCACCAGACCAAACAAATGAAGAGGAAATAGGCAGTCAACCTGAAAAGGAATTCAGAGAAATGATGCTAAAGATGATCCAAAATCTTGGAAATAGAATGGATAAAATACAAGAAAAGTTTAACAAGGACCTAGAAAAACTAAAGAGCAAACAAACAATGATGAACAGCACAATAAATGAAATTAAAAATTCTCTAGAAGGCGTTAACAGCAGAATAAATGAGGCAGAAAAATGGATAAGTGACCTGGAAGATAAAATAGTGGAAATAACTACCACAGAGCAGAGTAAAGAAAAAAGAATGAAGAGACTTGAGTACAGTCTCAAGGACCTCTGGGAAAACATTAAATGGACCAACATTTGAATTATAAGGGTCCCAGAAGAAGAGAAAAAGAAAGGGACTCAGAAAATATTTGAAGAGATTATAGTTGAAAACTTCCCTAATGTGGGAAAGGAAATAGTTAAACAAGTCCAAGAAGCACAGAGAGTCCTATACAGGATAAATCCAAGGAGAAATATGCCAAGACACATAATAATAAAACTATCAAAAATTAAATATAAAGAAAAAATATTAAAACCAGCAAAGGAAAACCAATAAATAACATACAAGGGAATACCCATAAGGTTAACAGCTGATCTTTCAGCAGACACTCTGCAAGCAAGAAGAGAGTGGAAGGACATATTTAAAGTGATGAAAGGGAAAAACCTACAACCAAGATTACTCTCCCCAGCAAGGATCTCATTCAGATTCAATGGAGAAATTAAAAACTTTACAGAGAAGCAAAAGCTAAGAGAATTCAATACCACAAAACCAGCTTTACAACAAATGCTGAAGGAAATTCTCTAGGCAGGAAACACAAGAGAAGGAAAAGACCTACAATAAGAAACCCAAAACAATTAAGAAAATGGTAATAGGAACATGTATATCAATAATTAACTTAAATATAAATGGGTTACATGCTCCAACCAAAAGACATAGACTGGCTGAATGGATACAAAAATAAGACCCATACATATGCTGTCTACAAGAGACCCACTTCAGACCTAGGGACACATACAGACTGAAAGTGAGGAGATGGAAAAAGGTATTGCATGCAAATGGAAATCAAAAGAAACATGGAGTAGAAATTCTCATATAAGACAAAATATTCTTAAAAAAAAAGACTATTGCAAGAGACAAAGAAGGACACTATATAATGATCAAGGGATAAAGCCAAGAAGATATAACAATTGTAAATATTTATGCACCCAACATAGGAGCACATCAATACATAAGGCAAATGCTAACAGCCATAAAAGGGGAAATCGACAGTAAAACATTCAGAGTAGGGGACTTTAACACTTCACTTTCACAAATGGACAGATCAACCAAAATGAAAATAATTAAGGAAACACAAGCTTTAAATGATACATTAAACAAGATGGACTTAATTGATATTTATAGGACATTCCATCGAAAAACAACAGAATACACATATTTTTCAAGTGCTCATGAAATATTCTCCAGAATAGATCATATCTTGAGTCACAAATCAAGCCTTGGTAAATTTAAGAAAATTGAAATCATATCAAGAATCTTTTCTGACCACAATGCTATGAGACTAGATATCAATTACAGGGAAAAAAAAACTGTAAAAATACAAAAACAAGGAGGTTAAATAATATGCTACTAACTAACCAAGAGATTAGTGAAGAAATCAAAGAGGAAATCAAAAAATAATTAGAAGCAAATGACAATGAAAACAAGACGATCTAAAACCTATGGGCTGCAGCAAAAGTAGTTTCAAGAGGGAAGTTCATAGCAATACAATCCTACCTCAAGAAACAAGAAACATCTCAAATGAACAACCTAACCTTACACCTAAAGCAATTAGAGAGAGAAGAACAAAATCACCCAAAGTTAGCAGAAGGAAATAAATCATAATGATGATATCAGAAATAAATGATAAAAAATGAAGGAAACAGTAGCAAACATCAATAAAACTAAAAGCTGGTTCTTTGAGAAGATCAACAAAACTGATAATCCATTAGCCAGACTCATCAAGAAAAAAAGGGAGAAGACTCAAATCAATAGAATTAGAAGCAAAAAAGGAGAAGTAACAACTGACACTGCAGAAATAAAAAAGATCATGAGAGATTAATACAAGCAACTCTATGCCAATAAAATTGACAACCTGGAAGAAATGGACACATTCTTAGAAAAGCACAACCTTCCAAGACAGAACCAGGAAGAAATAGAAACTATAAACAGACCAATCACAAGCAATGATATTGAGACTGTGATTAAAAATCCTCCGACAAACAAAACCCCAGGACTAGATGGCTTCACAGATGAAATCTATCAAACATTCAGAGAAGAGCTAACACCTATACTTCTCAAGCTCTTCCAACATACAGCAGAGGGAGAACACTCCCAAACTCATTCTACAAGGCCAACATCACCCTGATATCAAAAGCAGGCAAAGATGTTACAAAACAAGAAAACTACAGGTCAATATCACTGATGAACATAGATGCTAACATCCTCAACAAAATACTAGCAAATAGAATACAACAGCCCTTTAAAAGGATCATACATCATGATTAAGTGGGGTTTATCCCAGAAATGCAAGGATTCTTCAATATATGCAAATCAATCAATGTGATACACCATATTAACAAACTGAAGGATAAAAACCATATGATAATCTCAATATATGCAGAAAAACTTTTGACAGAATTCAACACCCGTTTATGATAAAAACTCCCCAGAAAGTAGGCATAGAGGAAACTTACCTCACCATAATAAAGGCCATATATAATAAACCCACAGCAAACATTGTTCCCAATGGTGAAAAAAGGAAAGCATTTCCACTTATATCAGGGACAAGACCAAGTTTCCAACTCTCACCACTATTATTCAACATAATTTTGGAAGTTTTAGTCACAGCATTGAGAGAAGAAAAAGAATTAAAGAAACCCAAGTGTTCCCTAGTGGCACAGTGGTTGGGAGTCCGTCTGCCAATGCAGGGGATGCAGGTTTGTGCCCCAGTCCGGGAAGATCCCAAATGCTGTGGAGCGGCTGGGCCTGTGAGCCATGGCTGCTGAGCCTGCGTGTCCGGAGCCTGTGCTCCACAATGGGAGAGGCCATAACAGTGAGAGGCCTGCATACCACACACAAAAAAAAAAGGAACCCAAAATGATAAAGAAGAAATAAAACTGTCACTGTGTGCAGATAGCATGATACTATATATACAGAATCCTAAAGATGCTACCAGAAAACTACTAGAGCTAATCAATGAATTTTGTAAAATTGCAGGATACAAAATTAATGCACAGAAATCTCTTGCATTGCTATACACTAATGATGAAAAATCTGAAAGAGAAATTAAGGAAACACTACCATTTGCCATTGCAACAAAAATAATAAAATACCTAGAAATAAACCTACCTAAGCACACAAAAGACCTGTATGCAGAAAACTATAAGACCCTGATGAAAGAAATTAAAGATGACACAAACAAATGGAGAGATACAATATTCTTAGATTGGAAAAATCAACATCATGAAAATGATTATCTTACCCAAAGCAATCTACAGATTCAATGCAATCCCTATCAAATTACCAATGACATTTTTCACAGAACTAGAGCAAAACATTTCACAGTTTGTATGGAAACACAAAAGACCCCGAATAGCCAAAGCACTCTTGAGAACAAAACACAGAACTGGAGGAATCAGCCTCTCTGACTTCAGACTATACTACAAAGCTACAGTAATCAAGACAGTGTGGTACTGCCACAAAAAAAGAGATATAGATCAATGGAAGAGGATAGAAAGCCCAGAGATAAACCCATGCACATATGGTCACCTTATCTTTGACAAAGAAAGCAAGAATATACAATGGAGAAAAGACAGCCTCTTCATTAAGTGGTGCTGGGAAAACTGGACAGCTACATGTAAAAGAATGAAATTAGAACACACCCTAACACCATACATAAAAATAAACTCAAAATGGATTAAAGACCTAAATGTAAGGCCAGACACTATAAAACTCTTAGAGGAAAACATAGGCAGAACACTCTATGACATACATCACAGCAAGATCCTTTTTGACCCACCTCCTAGAGAAATGGAAATAAAAACAAAAATAAACAAATGGGACCTAATGAAAATTAAAAGCTTTTGCACAGCAAAGGAAACCCTAAACAAGATGAAAAGACAACCCTCACAATGGGAGAAAATATTTACAAATGAAACAACTGACAAAGGATTAATCTCCAAAATATACTCACAGCTTATGCAGCTCAATATCAAAAAAAAAACAAACAACCCAATCTAAAAATGGGCAGAAGAGCTAAATAGACATTTCTCCAAAGAAGATATACAGATTGCCAATAAACACATGGAAGGATGCTCAACATCACTAATCATTAGAGAAATGCAAATGAAAACTACAATGAGGTATCACCTCGCACCAGTCAGAATGGCCATCATCAAAAAATCTACAAACAATCAATGCTGGAGAGGGTATGGAGAAAAGGGAACCCTCCTGCACTGTTGATGCAGCCACTATGGAGAACAGTATGGAGGTTCCTTAAAAAACTAAAAATAGAACTACCATACGACCCAGCAATCCCACTACTGGGCATATACCCTGAGAAAACCATAACTCAAAAATAGTCATGTACCACAATATTCATTACAACACTATTTGCAATAGCCAGCATATGGAAGCTACCTAAGTGTCCATAGAGAGATAAATGGATAAAGATGTGGCACATATATACAATGGACTATTACTCAGCCATAAAAAGAAATGAAATTAAGTTATTTGTAGTGAAGTAGATGGACCTAGAGTCTGTCATACAGAGTGAAGTAAGTTAGAAAGAGAAAAACAAATACCATATGCTAACATGTATATATGAAATCTTAAACAAACAAACAAACAAACAAAATGTTCTGAAGAACCTAGGGGCAGGACACGAAAAAAGATGCAGATGTAGAGAATGGACTTGAGGACACCGGGAGGGGGAAAGATAAGTTGGGATGCAGTGAGAGAGTGGCATGGACATATATACACTACCAAACGTAAAATAGATAGCTAACGGGAAGCAGCCACATAGCACAGGGAGACCAGTTTCATGGTTCATGACCACCTAGAGGGGTGGGATAGGGAGGGTGGGAGGGAGAAGCAAGAGGGAGGAGATATTGGGATGTATGTGTACGTATAGCTGATTCACTTTGTTATACAGCAGCAATTAACACAACAATGTAAAGCAGTTATATTCCAATAATAATGATGTTAAAAAAAAGATGAAGTATCTAAAGGATGCATGGAATCAAAATTTACAGGAAAAGGAATTACTTTGACCATTGCTTATATAACATTTTCCATGGAGCCATGCCCTATAAATCCTGAGCTCATGTTTGTTAGCCATAAACACACCTGGTACATTCTGCTGGCAGTCTATAGGCAATGACTCTCCTACTAGTAAATATCACTATTGTGTTTGGCAGCAGGTCTGTCAATAACACGTTTATAAGAAAATTTGACCAGGTCATCTTTTCTATTTTTAGGGCATTTCTTGGTAATGTGAGAATGTATCACAGGCATACAGTTAATTATTTCCTTTCCATCTACAAAATATGTTATAGGGCTTCCCTGGTGGTGCAGTGGTTGAGAGTCCGCCTGCCAATGCAGGGGACACGGGTTGTGCCCCGGTCTGGGAAGATCCCACATGCCGCAGAGTGGCTGGGCCCGTGAGCCATGGCCGCTGAGCCTGCGCGTCCAGAGCCTGTGCTCCACAATGGGAGAGTCCACAACATTGAGAGGCCCGTGTACTGTACCGCAAAAAAAAAAAAAAAAAAAAAAAAAAAAATATATATATATATATATATGTTATAGATTTTGGTTTTATCATGAAAATGATGACAAAGGATTAAAAGATTTTTAAGTATGATACATGGGATCTCTGGTAAAATATGGAGAATAGATTGAAGAAGGAGAAGATTATAGGCAGGAAGGCCAGTTTCAAGCTTTTGGAATGGTGGGCATAGTGTGAACTAGGGCATCCCATAGTGGTGTCCAAGAGAAGAACCCAGATGCAAGAGTTGTTTTCGTGTCAGAGTCCATGGGACTTGGTAATTAATTCAATATAGGAAGTAAAAGAAAGTAAGGAGTTAAGGATCAGCTATATTTGAACAAGAGGTAGATGGGGACATCAGCAGATTTAAGTAAACATTAGAAGAGGAGTAGATCTGGCAGTCAAAAATCTGTTCTAGATATTCCAAGTTTGAAGTGATTGGGAAACGTGAAAGAGAATGTTTTCAGTAGGCAGTTGGATAAATGGGTCAGAAACTCAGGAGAAAGCCCTGGGCTGGAGAGTTGGGAGTCACTGGCATAAATATACTTATTGAGGCCATGGGAATTGACCGGTTGTCTAAATATGTCAATTAGGAAGAGGGCCAGAAGAAAGCTAGCCAGTTTTCAAGGGCACAAACTGGGTAAGGCAGACAAAAGGACCATAGTGTGGAATTAGGAAGCCAAGGCCTGACTTTTAGATAAAGAAAATGTTTGTGTAAAAAGAATCTTAGTGTTCAACCAAGTGAAAGCTATGCTTTGACCTAATAATGTGACAATGGGACATTGGGATAAAGCCCAAATACAGAGGTGGAGACAGAGCAGGTAAACAGCTTTTCACAAAGTTGGTTACCAAGTCAGGAGAAAGATGGGGCTATAGATAAAGGGAGATATAGGGTCAAGGAAGTGGTTATCATTAACAGTATGAGAGAATGAATATGCTTGAATTCTGATGTGGTGCCTTGGTCGAGATAACTTTAAAATGGGAAGTTATTAGCTCCTTATCTAGGACATATTCAGTTGTGAAGCTTGTATCTCTTTCTGTTTTCCCCCAGACCAGCAGAGGGCTATGCATTCAAGATCTTAAGAAATATTATTTGAAAAGGAATATATTTCAACATTATCTGAAGAAAGGCTAGGTCCAGATTAATTCTTTGTTGGTTATGTGCAAGGTAAAATTTCCAAGCAGGACTTGAATATAACTGTCAAGCATGACTTCACTGTTTTTTGTTGTTGTTGCTGTTTGGTTTTTTGGTTTGTTTTTTTGATTTGCCAAATCTGGTGAGTATGTGTGTGCTTGAGGAATAAAATAATCCATTCATTTTAGCTTAATCAAAAAAGCTAGAAAAGAAAATCTGCTACACGTTATTATAAAATGCAATTCCATATATAGAAGAATTTTATTGACTTTCTATTGAATGACCCATACTACTGTCTTCTACTTTTGTGAATAAAGGAAAGATGACTGTATTTCAAATAAAAAAGGAATAGTATGCCTTGATATATTGATATGCTCATATTGGTTCTAGTATTTAAATATAAATATGGTGGCAGGAGTAAAAAAAATTGTTTTTAGCTTGAAATAATAATAATAGTATAAAAATAACCGCTTGTTTTTAAAAGATCATGTCACTGATTCATCACCAGTATGATACTTTTTCCTATAGGAAGTTACACATTTACACTAATTTGTCACTTGGTAATCAATAGCACTGACCTGAGAGATTGCTTATTGAATTTAGGAATCAATGTTTAAGCAGGGAAAAGAGGAGAGCTATTTGAATGTGAAGAGGATCACTACTTATAATATTACTTTAATCAGCTGAACTTATTAACTCATTGTAGGGCTTTCAATAATCACTCGTAAGTAAGAAGAAATTGCTATTTTACTTTTTGACTGAGAGTTGGGTGGTTCAAGATATTTGAGCTTGGGCTTCCATGATGGTGCAGTGGTTGAGAGTCCACCTGCCGATGCAGGGGACACGGGTTCCCACATGCCTTGGAGTGGCTGGGCCCATGAGCCATGGCCGCTGAGCCTGCGCGTCCGGAGCCTGTGCTCTGCAACGGGAGAGGCCACAACAGTGAGAGGCCCGCATACCGCAAAAAAAAAAAAAGATATTTGAGCTCATCTAATCATTGAGGGCTACTTAGCATTTAAGTGCAGGATATCCAAGATAATTCTGCCTTTCAGTGAATTCACTGAGAGAAAAAAACCCAAACTGCTAAAACATAAAACAATTGCGAGGCGAGATAACATTCCCATTTGTTACAATTATACTGATGCTCATTACTGCTCTCCATCCTGAACATCCCCAAATGCCATCAGGTTTATGACTCTATAAATCTGGAAAATGCCTTACAGTGAAATAATGGTCATCTGTTTCTAAATTAAAATAGTATCATAACACTGGGGGCTGATATGCATGAAGTTGTTAACTCCTATAAGTAAAACATTAAACAAAGGGAAAATCATTCTCAGTTTGGATATTTCTGAAATAGCAATGAACTTCAAGATATTCAAAGAGGCAAAGATAATTTTTTTCCTTTTTATGTGGGAAAAGAAATTAAGATGTAGCAGACTTCTTGATCCAGTCCTGACTGCAGATATGGTTGGAGAGAAACACAGTGGAAAATGTAAAGAATCCAGTCATTACTTTTAAATTAATAAATGAGTAGTTTTCGAGTAGGCATTTCTGAATAGAGTATACCTAAAATGAATTAATATGTATAAGTAGATAAATGGTCTGACCAAGATCATGTCAGAAGAAAAATGTATTACCAGTTGGACTAGAGTCCTGCTATTGAGTCCTTGCTTTCTATAGAAAGCAAGCCAACAGAAAAACTCCCTCACAAACTGCTTACTACAGGCAAATGTGATATAAATTCAGCTTCTGAACGTACCTTCTGAAGTAAAATCTAAGAAGGATGACAGCTTCCCCAGAAGAAAACATTTCACCTGTAGTTAGCCTGGACACCCAACTCATATGCATGATGCCTGGAAGTGCCACTATCAGTATCACTCCAGAAGTTACCTACATGTGTTACTTCTGAGAAGAAACACATAAATAGGTCATGGAGAGGACGTGGCCACTGGTTGACCCTTGAGCTGGACCCGGCAATCTGAGGCTCCTCCCCCCTCCCTTGTCCTGGGAATGTAGGTTCTGCTCACTGTTCCCACAGCGGGAGCTGTTCCAAGGAGGCAGTCTTGGGAGAGCATGTGTTGCTGAGACTCTCTGGCTGGAGCACGTGCTAAGCCCCATTAAGGCCTCTGTAAACTTTGAGATTCTGGTGGGTGGTTATGTAGATGTACCGGTATTGCAGCTGCTGGAGACAAACCTCATGTGTAAGTTCCCTTGGTTATCAAAACTACCACCTGCCAGCCTAGAGTGTCTCCTCTTTCTTCCGTCTCTGCCTACCCTCTGGGTAAGGGGGCTAGTATCAGGTTTCAACTGGGAAGCTCTGAAAGTTGTGAACCAACAAATAGTTTATCTGATTAACTCTTTATTAGACAAAATGAAACAGATACCAGAGAACTGGGCACATTTAATGTGCTCAAGGAATTCAATAAATACATATTGAATTAATGAGTTACCAGCACAGAATAGAAAGGCAAAAAAGAGTGTATGCTGTTTAATCTTACTATGTCTGACACTGAGTTTTAGCTGCACAATTTGCTCTTATTAATTCCCTTCCAGTTTAGGAATCCTTTGGCATGATCCTTACATCTGCAATTCAGCTCTTTGTGAATGTTTCATGAAACATAGTTTCTCTGGTGTGCCACAGGGGGCCTAGGGCCAATTGCAGCAGGGTTCTGTTCTTGGATCCTTTTCTAATTATGTGAATTTATGTGGAAACTTTGCCTAGATTTGTTCACTTCCCTGTTCGGAGTTTTGTTAGTTTCTTTCCCCTTTTTTTTTTGTTTTTCACCATTATATCCATAAAATTATACACTTTCTTTTGGGAGCAATTGTGTGAGAGTTTCTCCTCTAGGTAAATGCTCCTCTACCTTCTCAAGGTACAACTTCTGGGTCATGGGTTAAGTGCAGCTTCAACTCTACCAGGCATTACCAAATGCTTTCCAAAATATATCAATTTACATTTATACAAAAAGTATGTTAGAGTTTTTATTTTATCTTACATCATTATCAACATATAATATTATGTTACTCCTTAATGTTTTCCAATCTTAAGGGAGGGAACAATAGCAATGATGTTTTAGGTTTCATTTTGCTGATAACTAGATTGAGCAAATTTTGTTTATTGGTAATTTGGCATCCCATTTCAAGAATTTGCCTGCTCCTATCCTATGTCATTTTTTATTCAGTTATTCAGTTTTTTTAATCTTGATGTATAGGGGATCTTTATAATATCTAGATATTAATTCTTTTTTGCTTAAACATTTGCAAATAGGTTATGCAAATCAGAAGATTCACTTTTAATTTTTGTTATATTACCACTTCATGAAGATATTTAAATGTACTCACATTTATCATTTTCTTCTTCTAATATCTTTGCTTTTGGGGTCTTATTTAGGAAATAAATACCTTCTTTCATATTCTGTGTTTTCTTCTCAAATGCTTTAATGTTTACTTTTTATACGTATGTTTTTAATCTATGTGGAATTTATTTATTTATTTGTTTCAAGATTCACGTATGATTTTTATTTTTTCCATTGTTCTTTCTTCCTTCCTGTTGTTCCAAGAGTTTTAAAAATTATTTCCTTTCTGCTTAAAGCACCTACTTTAGCCATTCTTTTAGAGAAGGTGAAAAATTCTCTTAGTTTTTCCTTCATCTGAATTCTCTGATTCTGTCTTGATAACTGCTTCTTTTTTGAAGGATATTTTTGCTAGATATAGAATTCAGAGTTGACAGTTCTCTTCTTCCAGCACTTCCTTCTGATCTCCAAAGTTTCCAATGTGAAATTCACTGTCCTCTGCATTGTTTTTCCTCTATAGGTTGTTTCTCTGTTTTTGAGATTCTTTTCTTTTTCTTCAGTTTTCAGTAGTTTGATTATGATGTGTCTTGGCTTGGATTTCTTTGGGTTTATCCTGTTTGGGACTTGCTCAGCTTCTGGAATCTGTAGGTTTATGTCTTTTGCCAATTTAGGATAATTTCAGCTATCAGTTATTCAAATACGTTTTCAGTCCCACCCTCTTTCTCCTTTGTTTAGCAGGACTCTTATTATCTATGGCATTTTGCTGTTGACATCTGTTGCCTGTCTTTTCTCATTCAAGTTAAATTTTCCTGTTTCTTGGTATAATAAGGAATTTTTTATTGGAACCTAGACAATATGGACATTATGTTGGAAGAGTGTAAATCTTCTTTATTCTATTTTAACTGATTTCCTCTGATGCCATTCCACCGGGGAATGGAGAGGGATGCTACTTTCTTGTCATGTGGAAATGGAGTCCAGATTCCCCAACTGAGCTCCACTGATACAGGAAAAGGAGGGGCTTTTTTTTAACGGTACGTGGGCCTCTCACTGTTGTGGCATCTCCCGTTGCGGAGCACAGGCTCCAGACGCGCAGGCTTAGCGGCCACGGCTCACGGGCCCAGCCGCTTCACAGCATGTGGGACCTTCCCGGACCAGGGCACGAACCCATGTCCCCTGCATCGGCAGGCGGACTCTCAACCACTGCGCCACCATGGAGGGGCTTTTGTTATTGCAGCCAGGGTGGGAGTTCTCACTCCCTATCAGGCTCCTGCTGAAATCCCCCTATCTGAGAAGGTAGGGATGCTCTGTTACTATTGCCCACAGGCTCTTACTCACCCGGGTAGCACAGTCTTGTTAACACGGTGTGGTGGTGGGAGTTCTGACTCCAGCTTCTCCTTCATCTCACTTCACTGACTGCAGTGGGAGAAAGTGCTCACTCTTAAGGGCTTATCTAAGATATGAAGTACCTGCATAAAATTGGATAATCTCCCATTTTATGGTCTGCAAACTTCATAACGTCTGCAAAGTCATATTCCCAGTTTCAAGAGATCAGAATGTGAACATCTTTGGGGACCATTATGCCCACCACATTGCAGAATAATCTGGACTATTCAATAAAAATAATATCCAAGTCACTAAAATGAGAAATCTATATAATTTAAAATTTACTATATTAAAATAATTTTTAAAATAAATAGGTAAATTAATATTAATAGTACATTTTATTTAACCCAATATATCCAAACTATCATTTCAATATAATTAACATAAACATTCTTATTGAGATATTTACATGCATTTCTCATACTGAGGACTTTAAACTTATAGCACATCTTAATTTAGGTGAACCACATTTCAAGTGCCCAGAGCTACATGTGGCTTGTGATTATCATGTTGAACAGCTTGGGTTTGGACAACTTTGATCAATACAACCTATAATTTTATTCTCTTTCCTGGCTTAGTCCATTGTCAAGTGTAGTATCAAGTTTTTACTAGCCTCACAAACTAAGTTTGTTTGCTTTGTTCCTTAGCTTTACTCTGAATGTTTGTATAAATAAAGATAATATGTTACTTGAGGGAGTGATATAACCAGCTGGGCATGGTGCCTTTGGCTTGAGAGGGGGAGCGGAGGGAGGAAATTGTTATTATCAATTCAATTAAATTACAGATTGCTGATTTATTCAGACATTCTCCTTATTTCATAAAATTTGATCATTCATAATCTTATAGGGTCTATCAGTTTTTTATTTTCAATTTTTAAAAATGTCTATGAATCTATAGATTTATTCCTTTTTCCATCTGATTTTGTTTATCACTAACAATACCCTTTGCATCAACTTTATAAAGTTATAGACCATGTAAAATAAAACACACCATTTTCAGTGTATAGTTCATTAAATTTTTACAAATGTGTTTAATCAGTATAATCAATGCCATATCAGCATATAGAGCATTTTCATCGTTCCAAAACATTTTCTTACGCCTCATTGCAGTTAATTCTTTCTCCTTTCCTCAGCCTCTGGAAACCACTCTTCTGCTTTCAATCACCAAAGAATCATTTTTTGATAGAATTTCATGTAAATTGAATCAGACAATATATTACCTTTTGCATCCAACTGAGTACCTTCAACATCACTCTTTTGAAATCTATACACTGTAATGGATGTATCAATAACAGTCTTTCTGCTGAAGAGTTGTATTCCACTGCATGGATATGCCACAATTTGGTTACCTATCCACTTTCAGAGTTGCAAATATTTTCATGTATTATCTTCTATAAATTGTATAATTTTAGTTTTTTTATTTAGTATTTGGTTCATTTTAAATTGATTTTTCTGTATGGTGTATGGGTCATTGTTAATTTTTCTAAATGTACATTTAGTTGTTATTTCAAACTTGATTAAAAAGATATCTTTACAGTTTGAAAAATTCACTCTTTAGACTCACTGGATCTTTTAAAATCACATAGTGTCAGTCAAGTAAACTTGTTTTTCTCTTTCAAAATTATGTTGTCTATTTTTTTGCCCTTACCTCATGAAGTTTTATCTTCACAATGCAGGTTAGTATACATAGAACCACACAGTGTATAATCTTTTAACACTAGCTATTTTCATTCAAAATAATATTATTGTGACCCAACCAAGCTGTTGCATGTATCAAAAGTTTGTTCCTTTTTATTGTTCAATAGTATTCCTTTGTATATATGTGGCATAGCTTTCTGTTTTGTTTTAAATATATTAACTTGTTGAAATACATTTGGGTCATTTACATTTTTGGAAACTTTAATAGAGTCTCTACAAGTATTTGTGGTCAGGTTTTGTGTAAACATAATTTTTCCTTTCTCTAGAGTATATACTCATGAGTGGTTTTGCTACGTCATATAGTAGTATATGTTTACCTTTATAAGAAACTACCAAAATAGTTTTCGAGAGAGGTTATACTATTTTGCATTGCTATCAACAATAAGCTTACTGTGTATGTATGTACATATGTATGTATGTATTGTCAGTATATGTGAGTATCATCAATATTTTTTATTTCATCTATTATAATCAATGTGCAGTGATATCTTATAGTGGTTTTAATCTGCATTGTCATTTTAAAATAATGTTATGATGTTACATATTATCTCTGACTTATATAAACATGTTTATTTTTAAATCATTGTCAGTTCTCCTCTATTCATATGTGGATGGAATAAATTCATAATTGACTTGTACATTTTGGTAGCTGTCTTTCATTACAGTAAATATTTTCATGTGTTTTAGAATTTTGTTTTGCATTTGAAAATTGAATGAGAATTATTTTGCTTTTCTGTTTATATTATATTAGTAATTGTTACTTTTCTCTTCTTAAGTGGAAGCTTTAACCTTGGTTTCTAAGAGTGAGTCTGGCTTTCTGCTTTATAGTATTTTTTGAGTCTGGGTTACTCCACAGAATTTTATTCCCTAGCTTCTCTTCCCTGTTCCCATTGGAGTACAGCCATTCCACAACCTCTGTCCATTCAGAGTTTTGCACTTTCTGCTCAGATTATAAACTTTTGACATAGTCATCTTTTTATATACCCCAATCATACCTTTTAGTTAGTTCTTTTGATTTATTTTCTCTTTTAATATATTTTTGGGCAGAAGTGTTTTTCAACTTCTTGAGCCATATGGAATTTTTCCAAGTGGTCTTTATATTCTATGCTAGCTTTATAATTATATGTAAACACCTCAAGTTTACTGAAAGCATCAACTTACTGCATGTAATACCTGTGGATATGCATCTCCTTCTATGATGCTAGAGTTCACCTGCATTCACACAATATTTAAGTTCAATAGAAATTAATTTGATATTTAATTATTTTATAATTGTTGTAATATTTCTTTTTCAGAGCAAAGAAAACATTGGTATAAAGAAGTCATAAACAGTATCCTAAATTAAGGAGGCTGAATAGGTTCTTCCATATACAGAACTTCAGCTACATACTACTCAATTTCACCTCCCTAACTGATAGGAAAGATGACGGTTTTCCAATTCCTAGAGATTCAAGTTCAAATTAAGTTTGAGGAGTTAAATTTAGGTAAATTGCTAGAGAAAGTATTTTTCTTCACATCTTAAAAAATCTGCTTAGTGTGGAGATTTGAGAAGAGAATAGAAGTGCTCAGGTTGGTGCCCCAGAATGGCTCCAGAAAAATTATGCGTACATAGGATCTTGTGCCCAAAGTAGTCACAAGGTATGAAAGCTGAATATATCTACTTCCCTGTACTTGCATGTTATATCTTGAAAATGTGTTGTCTGTGTAAAAAATGGGCTTCCAAGAAATGTATGATAAAGTAACTTCACACCATCTTTAGGAGCCTAGCCATTATAAAGGAAGTATCATGTAATAGAAGAATTACTCACCTTATCATCAGACACAAACACATTATACTGAAAGCTTATGATTCAGGTTTTCATTTAAAAAATGCTAAGACCAAATCAAACTCTTATAATAAAGAATTATCAATGAGTCCCTTAAAATGATTTTTTTCTAATTGTATTTTAACATGACTTTTTAGTCCATAAAGCTCTGATTAAAGTTGGGATTTTTATTCTAAACATATTATTGTGATTAGCAGCAATCTTATCTGGGAGTAATCAGTATTTAAGCTCTTTCTAATTGTAAACACTTTTTTTGTTGATGGGTATTAGAAAGCATACTTGGTACTTTTTCTCACTATAAAATATTCAATGCTTATGTTATATCTTAATAGTAAGTATATAGGAATCACTTTATGAAAATTTTTATCAATAGGTATTACTGAATTCTTCAAAACAGCACAGGATAAATAGAATTATATAACTTAGGAAAAATTAAAACTGATTATATGAGCAAATATGAGCATATGTAACACTGAAGTTACAGCTAAATTTATAAGAATAAAAGTTAATAGCTCTCTCCTATTTGAACTTTAGCACAAAAAATAATTTTCCTCCTATAGCCTCTTTATTGTATTCTTAGATTTCAAACACACAAGAAATTTGCAGCAATGATTTCTACTAAGGCAGTTTAGGCTAGCTTGTATATTCTTACTGATTTTCTGTCTACTTGCTTTATCAATTACTGAGAGAGAGGTGTTGAAGTCTTCAACTATAATGGATCTATTTTGTCCTAGTTCTATCAGTTGCTGCTTCATTTATCTTGAAGCTATTTTTATTAGAGACATAAACCTTTAGGGTTATTGTGTCTTCTTGATAAATTGAACCCTTTTATCATTAAGAAATTACTCTCTTTATCCTGGATAAAATTCTTTGCTCTGAAACTTATTTAGTCTGATATATTAATATAGCCACCACATTTTTTGACTAATGTTAACATGATTTTTTTCTATCCTTTTATTATAATATGATTTGGTTGTTTTTTGAAGTGCATTTCTTGTAGGCAGCATAAAATTCATTACGTTTTATTCATCCACTCTGATAATCTCTGTCTTTTAATTGGAGTGTTTAAACATTTACATTTAATGTGTTATAAATACGTTTGAGTTTCATTCTACCATCATGCTCTTTTATCCATTTGTCCTAAATTTTCTTTGCCCTTTTCCTCTCTTTTTGTTTTTGTTTTTTGCTTTCTTGGGTATTAATTAGATAGTATTTTATGATTTCTTTTAATTTTATTTGTTGCCTTATTAGCCATAACTCTCTTTTGTTCATTTAATGGTTGATTTGTGTTTTATATTATATGTCTTTGATATCACTTTGATTTCCCATTTTATTTTATTTGCTTTATTTCTCTCTCTCAGTATGTATGTATATATATTTGAATTTAGAAATATATTTATTTTACATTTACATATGTATTTTACATAAATATATTTATATACTATATACTATTATCTGGGTTTTTATTAAGGAATATTTGATTTAAAATATTATATTAGTTTCAAGTGTACAATATAGTGATTCAAAATTTTTATAGATTATACTCCATTTCCAATTATTACAAAATATTGAAGATATTATCTGTGTTGTACAATATATCCTTGTAGCTTATTATTTTAAACATAGTAGTTTGTACCACTTAATCCCTTACTCCTATTATGCCCCTCCCCACTTCTGTCTTCACACTGGTAATCACTAGTTTATTCTTTATATCTGTGAGTCTGTTTAATTTTGTTATATTCATTAGTTTATTTTTCAGACTGCACATATAAGTGATAACACACAGTATTTGTCTTTCTCTAACTTATTTCACTAAGCATAATATCCTCCAGGTTCATCCATGTGTTTCAAGTGGCAAATTTTCATTCTTTTTTTGGCTGGATATAATCCATTTAAAAAATATACCACTCCTTCTTATCCATTCATCTGTTGATGGACTCTTGTGTTGTTTCCATATGTTAGCTATTGTAAATAATGCTGCTATGAACATTGGGGTGCATGTATCTTTTCAAATTAGTATTTTTGTGGGTTTTTTAAAATTTATACCCAGGAGTGGAATTGCTGGATCATTTGGTAGTTTTATTTTTAATTTTTTGAGAACCCCCCACACTGTTTTCCATAGTGACTGTACCAATTTACATTACCACCAACAGTGTGCGACAATTCCCTTTTCTCCACATCTTCATTGACATCTGTTATTTGTATTCTTTTGTTGATAGCTGTTCTGACATGTATGAGGTGGTATCTCATTGTGGTTTTGACTTGCATTTCTCTGACAATTAGTGACGATCTTTTCATGGGCCTATTGGTCATCTGTAATGTCTTCTTTGGAAAATGTCTATTCAGGTCTTCTGCCCACTTTTAATCAGGTTGTTAGTTGGGGTTTTTTTTGATGTTGAGTTATTTTCATTTTGTTGATGGCTTCCTTTTCTTTGCAGAAGATTTTAAGTTTAATTAGGTCTCACTTATTTATTTTTGCTTTTGTGTCCTTTGCCTGAGGAGACAGATTCAAAAATATATTGCTACAATTTATGTCAAAGAGTGTTCTGCCTATGTTTTCTTCTAAGAGTTTTATGGTTTCTGGTTTTACATTTAGGTTTTAATCCATTTTGAATTTCTTTTTTCTATATGGTGTGAGGAATGTTCTAATGTCATTCTTTTACATATAGCTGTCCAGTTTTTCCAGCACCACTTGTTAAAAAGACTGTCTTTTCTCCATTGTATATTCTTGCCTCCCTTGTCATAGACCAATTGATCATAAGTGTGTGAGTTTATTTCTGGACTCTCTATTCTGTTCCATTAATATATGTGTCTGTTTTTGTGCCAGTACAATACTGTTTTGATTTCTATAGCTCTGTGGTACTGTCTGAGGTCAGGGAGTGTGATACTTCCAGCTCTGTTCTTCTTTCTCAAGATTGTTTGGCTATTTGGGGTCTTTTGTGCTCCATACAAATTTTATTTATTCTAGTTCTATGTCATTGGTATTTTGATAGGGATTGAACTGAATCTGTAGATCGCCTTTGGTAGCATCATCATTTTAACCTTATTAATCCTTCCAATCTATGAACAGGATATACCTTTCATATGTTTTTGTCATCTTCAATCTCTTTCATCAGTGTCTTATAGTTTTCTGAGTATAGGTCTTTTATCTCCTTAGATAGGTTTATTCCTAGGTATTTTAATCTTTTTGAAGGAATTTTAAATAGAATTGTTTCCTTAATTTCTCTATCTGAAAATGTGTTGTTAGTGTATCAAAATGTAACAGTATTCTCTATATTAATTTTGTATCCTGCAACTTTACTGAATTCATTGATGAGCTCTAGTAATATTTTGGTGGCATCTTTAGGATTTTCTATGTATATTATCATGTCATCTGCAGTGACAGATTTAATTTTTTCCTTCCAATTTGGATGCCTTTTATTTCTTTTTCTTGTCTGATTTCTGTGGCTAAGATTTACAATAGTATGCTAAATAAAGGTGAGGAAAAAGGGCACCCTTGTCTTATTCCTGATCTTAGAGTAAATGCTTTCAGCTTTTCACTATTGAGTATGATGCTAGCTTTGAGCCTATCATAATATGGCCTTCATTATGTTGAGGTTTGTTCCCTCTATACTCACGTTCTTGAGAGGTTTTTATCATAAATTGATGTTGAAGTTTATCAAAAGCCTTTTCTGCATCTATTGAGATGATCATATGGTTTTATTCTTCAATTTGTTAATATGGTGAAGCCAGATCCTGAGACTAATCCTGGACCACTTGTGGGTAGAGCCAGGTCCTGGGGTCTGGCTGCAGGGTCCAGGGATCCTAGAGCTGATGCTGGATGGCTGGTGGTGTCAGTTCCTGACATGGCTGGCTGTGGGGTCCAGGGTATTGAAGCTTGTGTTGGTCTACTGCTGGGCAGGGCTGAGACCCTTCTAATACCAGGGCTGTGTCTGGCTTAATGGTGTGTAGGCTGGATCCTGTCATGGGAAGCTGCAGGGCTGCTGTTGTCCTGGGGCTATTGTCTGCCTTCTGGTGGGTGAGGCTGGCCTTAGGGCTAGAGCAGGATAGCTGGTGAGTAGGGTCAGGGCCCAGGGGATTCTGGGGCTTGTGCCTGCCCACTGGTGGGTGAAGGTGGATCCTGGGGTCTGTGGCTACAGGGCCATGAAGGTCTCAGTTATAGTGTCTGCACACTGGTGTGTGTGGCTGGGTCCTGATTCCTCTGTTGGGCAATGTTGAGTCCAGGGGTGGCTGTGTGCTCAGGAGGTCTTAAAGCAGCCTGTCTGTTGGTGGGTGGGCCTGTGTTCCCACCCAGTTAGTTTCTTGGCCTGAGTTGTCCCAATGCTGGTGGCTTCAGGCTGGTGGACAGGGCAAGGCTGTGTCCTGAGTCTAATAAGCTAGAGGGAGGAATCCAAAGTGGTGGTTGCCAGTAGCAATGTCCATGTGGTAGGATGAGCTCCCAGAAATGGCTTCCTACAATGTCTATGTCCCCAGGGTGAGCTGCAGTTGCCTCCTGCCTCTCTAGGAAACTTTCCAGATCAGCAGGTATGTCTGACTCAGGCTCCTTTCAAGTTGCTGCTTCTGCCCTGGGTCCCAGAGTGTGTGAGATTTTCTGTGTGCCCTTTAATAATGGAGTCTATTTCCGATAACCCTCTGGGTCTCTGGTAAGTAAGCCCCACTGCCCTTCAAAGCCAAACACTCTGGGTGCTCATCTTTCCGGCATAGGATCCCTGGGCTGGGGACCCCAATGTGGGGCTTGGACCCATTGCTTCTTGGTGAGAAACTCTGTAGTAGCAGTTATTCTCCTGGTTTGGGTCACCCACTGAGGGGTACGGGTCTTAACTATATCGAGACTCTGCCTTTTCTGCCTGTCTATTTGTGGTTCCTTCTTTATAACTTTAATTGTAAAAGACCTTTTCCATTAGGTTCCAGTCTTTTTCATCAATAGTTGTTCTGTAAAAAATTGTAGTTTTGGTGTGCCCATGGAAGGAAGTGAGCTCAAGGTCCTTCTACTCTGCCATCTTAGGAACTTCAACTCATATATAATTATTTTTGAACCAGTTGAGAATTAGATGCAGACATGGGGTCTATTATAACTAAAAGCCAAGTATACTTTGTTTATAAATAATCCTAGTCCCATAAGTGGGCACTGCAACTAGTGTGAATGGACTTGAAGACCTAAATGTGCACATCTCTTTCCAATTCTTCTCCATGATTTCACATTAGTAGTTTGAAATCAGCTGTTGGGAGTATTTACAACCTGGAAATCAGTAAATGTTACCAATCTGGGCTCCTTACTACAACCTCAGGAGGGTCAGTTTATCAGTATGCCACTGAAACAGTCATTGCTTTTAGAAAATTAAAGTTTCTACAGTACTGCCATAACCCAGAGATCCCATCCAAATATTTAAACTCAGCAATATCCTTTATAGCAAAAAGCTAAATGAAACAAAAAGTGACACATTTTAGGTTCCATGTCTGTTTAATATTCTTCAATCTTGAATAGTTCCACAGATTTTCTTTGTCTTTTGTGACTCTGACATGTTTGTTGAGTATATGACAAGTAATATGTAGATTTTCTCACAGCTTGGATGTATATGATGTTTCTTCATGGTTAGAAAATTCAGGTTACACATTTTTGTCAGGAACCCACAGAAGTAATACTGTGTTCTTCTCAAGAGGCTCACATGATGTTAAATTGTCTGTAAATGGTGACAGTAACCTTGATTGCATAGTTAAGTTGTTGTACCCCAGGTTTCTAATCCTGTAGATGAAGCCTGAGCATAGGTGACATGTGCAACTCCAGGCTGGGACTCTAACTGCTGATCTAAGACCCTCCAGAGTTCAGTCTTTCCTTCTGACCCAGTGACTAGCAGAGTCATCCTTTTAAAAATGTAAGTCAAATTATTTTATTTTTCTGTTCAAAATTTTCAGTGGTTTTTCTTCTCTTTCACAGTAAAAGCCAAATTCTACATGAGATGTCCTTCCACTCCACTCCCCCACACTCTGCCACAGGCTCACCCCATCTTGTTCTTTTAACATGGTGAGCATAAGCACACCTCAAAGGCTTTGGAATTGTTATTCCTTCTTCTGGAGACTTTTCTCCTAGAAATCCACCCCAAAAAGTTGATCACTCATTCATTTTAGCCTCAAATGTCATCTTTATAATAAGGCCTGCCCTCACCCCTTATATGAAAGCATCCTCACCCAACCTTCATTCTCTGCTTTCCCCACCAACCTCACCCTTACCCTGTGGTATTTATCACCAATTGACTTACTTTATGTTATCTTTGTATATTTCCATTGTGTGTCTTTCATGGGAAACTGTGTTTGGAGCATATTCTGTGCTTAATGAACATTTGTCTAGTGGGTGAATTTCCTTTGGATATGCTGTTAAAGCCCTCTGATAAGCAAGAAAAAAAGTGCATTTTATCTGAATATATTTTCTTAAAATTCTGATACATAATTTGATATGTTAAAGTCACAGAAATGATTCTCAAAAAAGCATGTTCAATTTTATTATATGTAAACAAAATCTAATTTACTTTGTAAGTGATTTACTTTTCTGAAAATTTATACTTAAAATATTTAGCACTATAATATTTGTTTTAATATGATATTTCAAAATCACTAGAAGTGCCCATTGTAACCTGTGTTTATTTGCTTACTTAATTAAGTACTCTCATCTGTAGTGTATATTAATACAACAAAATAGTATTTGTAGAGTCTGGCAAAGTAATCAATTTTGCTTGTTTTGCTTTTCCCAGTTCCCTGTATCCCTAGGTTTCAAAAAGAGATTAGTGTCATAAAGCTTTGCACGGATTACTTAAACCACATGACTGATTTTAAGACATATTATCAGAGCTCTATAACATTTACTTCCTGTTTATTAATGGACATTACTGAGTGGCAAATATCAATTATGGTATGTGCATATTTATCACTTAGAGCATAAGTAAATAGAATTAATCTGATTTAAATTGTCATTTTTTCATAATTTTCCATTACCAGTATCTTCTAAAACAGTTAAAACTTTTGAAAAGTCTTTCTAATCTAGCCATATTCCCTTTATCAATTTATATTTAACCTTAAAGTCTTGGCAGCTTTACTTTCTAATTCCCCAAATTCTGATGTATTATCTCACCTGCCCTTTCCTTTTTACTAACAAATACAGTATATTGCTTATATTTCTCCTTGCTCCAGAAATGTTAATTTTTATCTCTGAAGATCATCTGTGGATGCCGATCACTTTTAGATGCTTTCTGGATGGACCAACACTATTGTCAGGAAAACTCTAGTGCTTTGAGTTGTGGCCCAGGGCTCAGTCCTTGGACCTTTCCTCTGTCCTTTGGTGATCTTGCCCAGTCTTAAAGTATTAAATATTATCTGTATGTTCAGAACTCCCAAATGATGGATCCAGCCCAGAGCTCTCTCTTGAACCATCAGGACTTGTTCATCCAACTGACATTTGAATACCTCTACTTTGATAAAGTAGAAACATCACAAACTTAACATGTCTAAAGCTGAACTACTGTTTTCCCTCCGAAACCTGCTCTATAATATTCCCCATTTCAATTGATGATAATATTTGCCTTTCATTTGTTAAACTTGTTTCCTTCTCTCTCACTCTTTCTCTATATTCTGCATCCAAAAAATTACCACAAACTAATGACATAAACAGCACAGTACTGGGGGTGACAAGTCTGAAATGGTTTTCACTGGACAAAAAAAAAAAAAAAAAAATGTTGGGAGGTCTTTATTTCTTCTGGGAACTCTAGGGGCCAGACTTTTCTAGCTTCTAAAGGTCGCTTGCATTCTTTGGCTCATGGCACATAGTCAAAGTGTGTCTTCAAGTCTCTCTTTTTCTAACCTCTGCTACAATTGGCAGATCTTCATCTGCACTCTGACCCTCCTGCCTCCCTCTTATAAGAACATTTTGATTACATTGGGCCCATCAATATAATACAGATCATCTCTCCATATCAAGATCCTTAATTAAACATATCTAGAAAGTCTCTTTGCCATGTAACTAAGCTTAACAGCTGTGTAGCTATTTCACTTTTTATGTTCATTCCTATTTTTTAAATTTAGGGGGTTTGGATCAAGATGGTGGAGGAGTAGGAAGCATAGTTCAACTAGAAACATTGAAAATACATCTACAGGTGGAACAATTCACACAAAACAGCTACTGAGTGCTGAAAGAAGACCTCAGATTTCTGAAAATACAAGAAAATCTCCACATAGCTGGGTAGGACAAAAGAAAAAGAAGGAATCAGGATGAGGCCTGCACCCACGGAGGGAGTTATGAAGGAGAAAAGTTTCCCACACCTTAGGAAGTCTGCTTACCAGTGGAGAAATCAGCCTGGACAGAGGGGAAAGGGACCTTTGGAACCTAAGAGGGGATAACAGCAACTGGTTTATGGAAGGCAGAGCAGAGAGTAACCTGCACAGAGGGTTGGCAATGCCACACTGCACTCCCCAACCTAAGACACTCCTCTGTCGGTGGGGGTGGGAGTCAGGTGCTGAAGCTCAGACTCCAGAGCTCAGTCCCAGGGAGAGGACCAGGGTTGGGTGCAGAAACAGCCTGAAGAGGTCAGGCTGTGGCAACTGAGGGAGGCTGTGTCCACAAGAGAAGCAAGACATCTTTGGTGGGAGATGCACAAGGAGAGGGGTGGGACCACCATAAGAGCTTCTTTCCCTGTGAGAGCTCCCAGATCACTGCCTACAGGAGCCCTGGGTGGGAGGGCATGTGTCACCACTGTCATCTTGGGCTCCAGAGGCAGGCACTGACCACCTCTTCCAGACCCACAGGCAGACACCAGGCCCCACCTCCTCTCATCTGGAAGGGTGTGGAGAGATTCTGAAACTAGGAATTATGCTAGTGGGTCATAGGACCCACCCCAGATGACCTGGAAAGGTGTGGACAGATCCAGCCACTAGGAATTCTGCAAGCAGGCCCCAGGATCCACCCACGCTGCCCTGGGAGGGCACAGATAGCTTCCATGACTGGGAAATCCATCATTGGATGCCAGAACCTGCCCTGCTGCCCCAGGAGCACGTGGATAACTCCCCTGACTAGGAAATCCACCAGTGAGTGGTGGGACCTGCACTGCTGTCCTGGGAGGGTGTGGAAACATCTTGCTACTAGGAAATCTGCCAGTGAGTACCGGAACTCACCCCACTGTCCGGGAGGGTACAGAAAGCTTCTGTAACTAAGAAATCTGTCAGTGGGTACTGGAACATGTCCTGCTGTCCCAGGAGTATATGGATAGCTCCTCCAAATAGGAAATCTGCCCAGAAGAGGGGCTGGAACCACAGCTGAGCCCCAGGGGCCATGTGACTAAGGAAAAAGAGCTGAAGTCTCTCCTCATAGCTGCATGAACTACGGAGTTACACATCTGCTGACAGCTTCCAAAATTCATCACCTGTGAAACATGTGAAAGGACAAGTGCTCTTGGGCTGGAACTGGTCTGGCTTTAGAAGCTGTGGGTTTCATGGTCATATACATGTGTCAGTTGGGCCAAGCCAGAGCATGAGCTGCCTCCATAGCTCCCACAGTGGGTCCAAGTACATGACTACTACAGTCCTGGGACCTGACCTCAGTGTATCTGCACTTGTGGCTGGGTGAAAACACCAGAGAATCACCAGGCCCAATTGCCAGCATACCCACAGTTAATGTGAGACTGAGAGCAGTGCCAACAGCAGTATGCTATGTGAGCCCACACAACAGGTGAAAAGAGACACAACAGAGCACATTCACTGGTGAACAACTCCATAGGAAGAATTATCAGTGACTTCTCTCACAGTGGGAGTGTTCCATTCCCACCTACCTCACCCTGCAAATCAGAATCACAGTAAAGAAACAGATCTGGGGACCTCTACTCCAACAACTAGGGAGCAGAACCTACACCTGACAGGGTAGTGACAAGCACAGAGCAAAGGGAAGTCCCCGTTAAATATCTAGGGCAGGTTCTGATATGAACATCAATCAACCCCCTATCAAAAGAATAATGAAACAAGCCTCTGGACCAACCTCATCCACCAGGGTACCCAAAGCAGAAGCAAGAGGAACTACGATCCTGCAGCCTGCAGAAAGGAGACCACAAATACAGTAAGTTTGACAAAATGAGATGACAAAGAAATATGTTGCAGATGAAGGAGCAAGATAAAAACCTACAGGAACAAGTAAGTGAAGAGGAGGTAGGTAATCCATCTGAAAAAAAGAATTTAGAGTAATGATAGTAAAGATGATCCAAGATCTCAGAAAAAGAATGGAAGCACAGATTGAGAAGATACAAAAAAATGTTTAACAAGAAATAGAAGAACTAAAGAAGAAACAAACAGAGATGAACAAGACAATAACTGAAATGAAAAATACACTAGAAGGAAGCAATAACAGAATAACAGAGGCAGAAGAATGGATAAGTTAGTTGGAAGAGAGAGAGGTGGAAATCTCTGCCATGGAACAGAATAAAGAAAAAATAATGAAAAGGAATTAGGACAGTCTCAGAGACCTCTGGGACAACATTAAACACACCAACATTCAAATAAAGGGGTCCCAGAAGAAGATAAAAAAGATAAATGGCCTGAGAAAACATTTGAAAATATTATAGTCAAAAACTTCCCTAACATGGGAAAGGAAATAGTCACCCAAGTCCAGCAAGTACAGAGAGTCCCATACAAGATAAACCCAGGAGGAACAAGCTAAGACACATATTAATCAAACTAACAAAAATTAAATACAAAAAATATTAAAAACAACAAAAGAAAAACAACAAATAACATACAAGGGAGTGCTCATAAGGTTATCAGCTGATTTTTCACCAGAAACTCTGCAGGCAAGAAGGAAGTGGCACAATATATTTAAAGTGATGAAAGGGAAAAACCTACATCCAAGAATACTCTACCCAGCAAGGCTCTCATTCAGACTCAAGAGAGAAATCAAAACATTTACAGACAAGCAAAAGCTAAGAGAATTCAGCACCACAAACCAACTTTACAACAAATACTAAAGGAACTTCTCTAAGCAAGAAACACAAGACAAGAGAACAAAACAGGAAAGGAATTAAAAAGACCTACAAAAACAAACCACAAAACAATTAAGAAAATGTCAACAGGAACATACATATCAATAATTAACTTAAATGTAGATGGATTAAATGCTCCAACCAAAAGACAGACACTGGCTGAATAGATACAAAACCAAGACCCATATAAATGCTGTCTACAAGAGACCCACTTCAGACCTTTGGACACATATAAACTAAGAGTGAGGAGATGGGAAAAGATATTCCATGCAAATGGAAATCAAAAGAAAGATGGGGTAGCAATACTCATATCAGACATAATAGACTTTAAATTGAAAACTGTTACAAGAGACAAGGAATGACACTACATAATGATTAAGGGATCAATCCAAGAAGAAGATAAAACAGTTGTAAATATTTATGCACTCAACGCAGGAGCACATCAATACATAAGGCAAATGCTAACAGTTGTAAAAGGGGAAATTGACAGTAACACAATAGTAGTGGGGGACTTTAATACCTCACTTACACCAATGGACAGATCATTCAAACAGAAAATTAATAAGGAAACACAAGCTTTAAATGATACAATAAACCAGATAGATTTAATTAATATTTATAGGACATTCCATCCAAAAACAGCAGATTACTCTTTCTTCTCAAGTGTGCATGGAACATCCTCCAGGATAGATCACATCTTTGGTCACAAATTAAGCCTCAGTAAATTTAAGAAAATTTGAAATCATATCAAGCATCTTTTCCTACCACAACACTGAGATTAGAAATTACTTATAGGGTAAAAAATGTAAAAAACAAAAATGCATGGAAGATAAACAATATGTTACTAATTAACCAAGAGATCACTGAAGAAATCAAAGAGGAAATCAAAAAATACCTAGAAACAAATGACAATGAATACACAATGATCCAAAACCTATGGGATACAGCAAAAGCAGTTCTAAGAGGGAAGTTTATAACGATACAAGCCTACCTCAAGAAACAAGAAAAATCTTAGACAAACAATCTAACCTTACACCTAAAGGAACTAGAGAAAGAAAAAGAAACAAAACCTAAAGTTAGTAGAAGGAAAGAGATCATAAATATCAGAGCAGAAATAAACAAAATAGACAAAACAATAGCAAAGATCAATAAAAATAAAAGCAGTTTCTTTGAGAAGATAAACAAAATTGATAAACTTTTAGCCAGACTCATCAAGAAAAAGAGGGAGAGGACTCAAATCAATAAAATTAGAAATGAAAATGTGGAAGTTACAACAGACACTACAGAAATTCAAAGCATCCTAAGAGACTACTACAAGTAACTCTATGCCAATAAAATGGACCACCAGGAAGAAATGGACAAATTCTTAGAAAGGTATAACCATCCAAGACTGAACCAGGAAGAAATAGAAAATATGAACACACCAAAAACAAGTAATGAAATTGAGACTGTGATTAAAAATATTCCAACAAACAAAAGTCCAAGACCAGATGGCTTCACAGTTGAATTCTATGAAACGTTTAGAGAAGAGCTAATACCCATCCTTCTCGAACTCTTCCAAAAAATTGCAGGAAAAGAAACACTCCCAAACTCATTCTATGAGGTCACCATCACCCTGACACCAAAACCAGACAAAAAAGTTACAAAAAAAGAAAATTACAGGCCAATATCACTGCTGAATATAGATGCAAAAATCAACAAAATACTAGCAAATAGAATCCAACAACACATTAAAAGGATCATACACCGCGATCAAGTGGGATTTATCCCAGGGATGCAAGGATTCTTCAATATATGCAAATCAATCAATGTGATACACCATATGAACAAGTTGAAGAATAAAAATATGATCACCTCAATAGATGCATAAAAAGCTTTTGACAAAATTCAACACCAATTTATGATAAAAACTCTCCAGAAATTGGGCATAGAAGGACCCTACCTGAACATAATAAAGGCCATATTTGACAAACGCACAGCAAACTTCCTTCTCAGTGGTGAAAAACTGAAAGCATTTTCTCTAAGATCAGGAACAAGACAAGGATGTCCACTCTCACCACTATTATTCAACATAGTTTTGGAAGTCCTAGCCACAGCAATCAGAGAATAAAAACAAATAAAAGGAATACAAATAGGAAAAGAAGTAAAGCTGTCAGTGTTTTCAGATGACATGATACTCTACATAAAGAATCCTAAAGATGCCACCAGAAAACTACTAGAGCTAATCAAGGACTTTGGTAAAGTTGCAGGATACAAAATTAATGCATAGAAATCGCTTGCATTCCTAAACACTAGCAATGAAATATTAGAAAGAGAAATTAAGGAAACACTCTCATTCACCACTGCAACAAGAAGAATAAAATACCTAAAAATAAACCTACCTAAGGAGACAAAATACCTGTATGCAGAAAACTATAAGACACTGATGAAAGAAATCAAAGATGACACAAACAGATGGAGAGTTATACCATGTTCTTGGATTGGAAGAATCAATATTGAGAAAATGACTATACTACCCAAAGCAATCTACAGATTCAATGCAATCCCTATCAAATTATGAGTGGCATTTTTTACAGAACTAGAACAAAAAATTGTAAAATTTGTGTGGAAACACAAAAGACCCCGAATAGCCAAAGCAGTCTTGAGGGAAAAAAATGGAGCTGGAGGAATCAGACTCCCTGACTTCAGACTATGCTACAAAACTAAAGTAATCAAGACAATATGGTACTGGCACAAAAACAGAAACATAGATCAATGGAATAGGATAGAAAGCCCAGAGATAAACCCACACACCTATGGCCAACTAATCTACGACGAAGGTGGCAAGGATATACAATGGAGAAAAGGCAGTTTCTTCAATACGTGGTGTTGGGGAAACTGGACAACTACATGTAAAAGAATGAAATTAGAACACTCCTTAACACCATTCACAAAAATAAACTCAAAACAGATTAGAGACCTAAATGTAAGACCAAACACTATAAAAGTCTTAGAAGAAAACATAGGAAGAACACTGTTTGACATAAATCATGGCAAGATGTATTTTGATCCACCTCCTAGAGTGATGGCAGTAAAAACAAAAATAAACAAATGGGACCTAATGAAACTTAAAAGCTTTTGCAAGCAAAGGAAACTACAAACAAGACAAAAGGACAATCCTCAGAATAGGAGAAAATATTTGCAAATGAATCAACGGACAAAGGATTAACCTCCAAAATATATAAACAGCTCATGTAGCTCAATATTAAAAAAACAAACAGCCCAATCAAAAAATGAGCAGAAGACCTAAATAGACATTTCTCCAAAGAAGACATACAGATGAGCAAGAAGCGCATGAAAAGCTGCTCAACATCACTAATTATTAGAGAAATGCAAATCAAAAGTACAATGAGGTATCACCTCACACCAGTTAGAATGGGCATCATCTGACAATCTACAAACAACAAATGCTGGAGAGGGTGTGGACGAAAGGGAACCCTCTTGCACTGTTGGTGGGAATGTAAATTGATAAAGCCACTATGGAGAACAGTATGGAGGTTCCTTAAAAAACTACAAATATAATTACCATATGACCCAGCAATCCCACTACTGGGCATATACCCAAAGAAAACCATAATTCAAAAAGACACATGCACCCCAATATTCATTGCAACACTATTTCCAATAGCCAGGTATTGAAGCGACTTAAATGCCCATACACAGCCAAATGGATAAAGAAGAAGTGGTACATATATACAATGGAATATTACTCAGCCATAAAAAGGAATGATATTGGGTCATTTGTAGTTACGTGGATGAATCTAGAGGCTGCCATACAGAGTGAAGTAAGTCAGAAAGAGAAAAACAAATATCGTATATAACGCATATATGTGGAACCTAGAAAAATGGTACAGGTGAGCAAGTTTGCTGGGCAGAAATAGAGACACAGATGTAGAGAACAAAGGTATGGTCACCAAGAGGGGAAAGTGTTGGGATGGTGGTGGTGGTGGGATGAATTGGGAGATTGGGTTTGACAGTAATATGTATAAAATAGACAACTAAAAGAACCTGCTGTATAAAAAACAAATATAAAATTTTTAAAAATTAAAAAATAAAGAAGAATAAAACCAAAAGAAAACAAACAAAACCTACCCCCAAAACTGTGTTTTCTCCATTTAATTCATTTTTGGCTCTGTCAAAAATTAATCGGTCATAAAAGTGTTGAAGCAAGTTGTTTTTTAAAATATTGTGCTGGCCAAACAAAAAGGCTACATTTGGCTTAAAGCCACCAGTATGCAAATTTTGCTTAAGAGTAATGAAAAGATAACTTGCTTTTTCAGTGTTTTTATTTTCTGTTAAACATGATGCTAGTCAATTTATAAAATGTATCTCAGTAGATAAGAAATATTTTCAACTGTTTTTAATTAATTAAAATTTTGTATAAGTTTTGCTGGGGATATCTTTTTAAAATATTAGGTCTTTTGAAATATAATTGGTATATAAAAAATCCACCACTTTTAGGTGTAATTCTGAATTTTGACTAATGTGAGCAGTCATGTAACCAACACCACTGTGATAGTAAATTTCTATTATGTCCCCAAAGTCTCCTGATGTCCATTTTCAGTCACCCACCTTCCCCTGTAAACACACATACACATACACAAATATACACACTGTCAGCCTTTGGCAACCACTGTTCTGTTTTCTGTCAACATGTTTTGCCTTTTATACAATATCATACAGGAGCCATACAGCATGTAGTATTTTGTGGTTATTTTTTTTTCATTTAGCATAAAGCTTTAGAGAGTCATTCATGTTGTAAGTATCCATAGCCTATTCTTTTAAGTTGCTGAGTACTGTTCCATAGTATGGATATACCATAATTATTCCATCAGTGGTCAGTTCTTTAGTCTGAGATAGTATTGGAACACACAATTTTCAATGTATCAATTTAATTTGGTGATTTTATATCTCCCTTATTTGTAATAAATTAGCTTTCGGTTATAGTAGTAAACTATGAATTCTGTTCCATAAGAATGTGAGACCAGATAATTAAAAGTTTCAAACATCTATGCTGAGAATTTTAATAATGTGACAGCTTAAAGAAGTATTGCTAACATGAAGGAATTGATTAAGATGACACAACTGCAGATAAACTGGCAGTTAATGGGAAAAGTTTGTAACTAAACATTTTAGTTTATGTTAAATTCTTCCTATTATTGTTCATTCTTTTTATTAGTTCCTCTAGAAAAAGCTCTGATATGTGACAGTAGTTTTCTAAGTAGCTAGAAACTGAATCATTCATGATTATCAGAATTTGAAATAGGAAGTAAATATTGTGGGGGATATCAAAACTCATAAAAAAATCAATAGTATACCTGAGCAAGAGCAGAACCTGAGTTGACTTTAAAAAAAAAAGAAGAAAGTAAGAAAGAGAAAACAATAAAGAAAATAATGAATACATAAATAAGTAAATAAATGAATAAATGAAGAGAGAACAAGAACAAAGGAAAATACTAATAAGACATCAAGTGTTCTTAGAAAATAAATTTCAGAATTCTACATAAGGTTCTGATCCAGAAAAGAACCCTGGTGTTACATAGTTAGAAGTTACTATTTCAGTATCCGGGTATTAGGAAGTAAAGAAATATACAAAATGCCGATGGGAAACATTTTACTACTTCAGGCAGTAGTGTTCAGGAAGAAGTTTAAGATCAATTACATCCCCCAAATTTATAGTTGTTTTGTAAAATTATCTAAAAATATGCAAAAGAATGAAATTGGACCCTTATCATACATTATATGCAAAAATTAACTGAAAATCATTTAAAGACTTAATCATGCTGCAATAATTAAGTGTATCAAATCAACTTCTTAATCTTAAACCTATACAATGTTATATGTCAATTATATATCAAACCTGTAAAAAAAAGTTGTCATCCTGAAACTCTGTGAAGGAAATCCATAGCATCCATCAAAGGGAATTTCACTTCCTTTGATCTCTCTTGGTAGTTAAAAAGGTAATGATGTATGTGTGTGTGTGTTTGTGTGTGTGTGTGTGTGTGTGTGTGTGTATGTGTACAGCTGTTAGATCTTTCATTCCATTTCTTGAAAGTTAGGTGGTTAAAAAGGTATATATGGGCCTATGATGTAGTGGCAATTATTTCTCTTTCTTCAAATAATATTCATTTTGCCACCTTTCCAAAACATAATCGTGTTCATGAAGTCATTTGTACTATACATGGAGGAGATGTTAACAAAGGCTATGGTGGGATAGAACAAGGATGGTTAAGTCCAGGAACTTTGATAAAACAGATAGTTATTCTATGCATAAAAATGGGTTAGGAGCCTTGTAAAACTCAACAAATCTCCCTGAATCTTCCCACTCCTAATCCAACAACATAAATTATCCAATTCATTTTATCCCCTGATCTGGATATTAAACAATGCAACAACTAAACCAGGAATGAAGGTACAAGAAAGAAAACAAGCCAGGTCTTAATTTTCTATTAGTAGGCTTTCTCATGCTTTAATTTTCAGTCTGAGTTAGCAAATATAATTTAGTTCATAGTAACTAAAAATAAATATTCAGAATACAATAACTCCAGAAGGAATGGCTACTGATGTCTTACCGTGCACAGGATAGAACTAATGTATCCCATTGTTGCTCTCTTGTGATAAGCCTCCCAGTGTGAGTTATTCTTTGGTTTAAAAAAGTAAGGACTCTGTCAAAAAATGTGCATCTTCTTATCTAATAATGTTGCATTTAGAAAACTACTTTTAAAATTTTGTTCAACTAGAGAATAAAATATAATTAACTCATGTACTCTGCACAGTGTATGCATATTATCCAAAAAATCAGTAAGCAAAAAGACTCAATTTTGCAGTGAGAATGTCTATTTTTTTCTTAATTGTGGTAAAATACACATAATATGAAATTTACTATTTTATCCATTTTTAACTGTACGATTCAGTGGTGTTAACTATATTCACATTTTTGTGCCAGAACTGGCACAAAACTGAAGCTCTGAACTCCTTAGGCAGTTCCATACCTCCACTTCCTACCATTCCTGGCAACCACTATTCTACTTTCTGCCTCTGTGAGGAATATCTAGATTCCTCATGTAAGTGGAATCATACAGTATGTGTCTTTTTGTGATTGGTTTATTTCACATAGCATAATGTCCTCAAGGTTAATCCATGTTGTTGCATGTGTCAGAATTTCCTTTCTTTTTAAAGGCTGAATAATATTCCATTGTGTGCATATACCAGATTTTGGTTATCCATTCATCTGTCCATGGACACGTGGGTTGTTTCCATTTTTTGGCTATTGTGAATAAGCTGCTATGAACATGGGTGTACATACATTCCATTTCTAAATTAACCTAAGAGATGTGACTTAGCAATTTCACAAATTCTTAAATAAATTTTCAAGTTGAAATAGTGAAGCTGGGATTTCTTTTACTTTTCACCCTCTCTAATCTGGAACATTTCAATTGTCATGGCCTGGAAAAAGACTTCCATTTCAGAAAAGCCCAACATTCCAAAAGATAATAAGAGTTTCAGTGTCATCACAAAAGCTTTACATTCTAAAATAAGGCTTATGCAAGAGGGAAGAGATATGGAGACATATGTATATGCATATCTGATTCACTTTGTTACAAAGCAGAAACTGCCACACCGTTGTAAAGCAATTATACTCTAATAAAGATGTTAAAAATAATAATAAAATAAAATAAGGCTGGATCCTTTTTTGTACTCATTATCTAAGACCAAATTTTCTGCTTTTTATCCAGATTTATCCATCCTTTATCTCATCAGAATTGTCTACTGTCATATAATGATTTAAACAACAGATAGAACCTTTTAAATATTATTCTGAAATGGCAGTTATTCTGAAAATTGAACCCCTTTGCATTATATTTTGTTATTGTGAGTAAAACTATACTCAGTTTTTAAAATATTTTCTATTGTATTTCTATATATGTCATACACATATGCACACATACACACACACAAAGCACCGTTTACATGGGGGAGTCCCAGTGCAATATCCACAGAAAACTCTCAACATAGTTAAATGAATTGTGTTACCCAAGAAGTAAATTTCACTGATCCCTTGCACCAGTCTTGCCTTCCTTTGTTCCAAGTGTGATGAGGGTTATTTTCTCTAAGCAGTAACAGAATTTTTATCCCCTTTGAGCCTGATTCATGGTCATCTTGTTGTCTAGGGTAGATCTGGTTTAAGACCAATCTGGATTATTTCTGTCTTAATGGCTGCCGGGTCCTCTTCAATAATGGCAAGTATGGAGAAGCTGGTGCCTGCCTCTACTCTGTGTTGGGTGTTTACAAGACTCCTGGGTATCTCCTGTCATTGAAACACTTGTTTCTTCAAACTGCATTATGGAAACAGACATTTTATAAAAATCATGGGCCAGTCTCAACTGCACGAGTGAAAAAGTTGCCCCACGTCATGTCCAATGTCACTGATGTTATTTTTATTTGGCTGTGGAAGTAATTCTCAACATGTCTGCCTTCCCTGTTGAAGTTGTTTGCATATGTGTTTGTGAATGTATTAACTTTTGACTCATAGCTGAATTGCCAAATGATACCAGATCTCTGTGTGCCATTCTGTAAGAAAAGCTTCTTCTTTCACTTTAGAAAAGAAACATCATTAACTACAAGGAATGATGTATTTGGGTTTTTTTTTTCATTGTGATCAATTTATTATGAATCAAATAATAAACATTTGATTTGACTGGGTATGTGGATACAGGTTGTAATTAACATAAAAAATAAGCAAGAAATGATTTATTTGTAATCACTGTCCCTTTGAATCTCTGAACAGTTTTCCTGGAGAATCTCTCTTAGGGATGTATCTGGCATACAAATCTATCTATATATACTATAGGAATATGTAATTCAAAATAATTAATTAAAAAATATGTGGAATTTAATTTTAAAAATGTCATGAAGAACCAAGGGGTAAGACAGGAATAAAGACACAGACCTACTAGAGAATGGACTTGAGGATATGGGGAGGGGGAAGGGTAAGCTGTGACAAAGCGAGAGAGTGGCATGGACATATATACACTACCAAACTTAAAATAGATAGCTAGTGGGAAGCAGCCGCATAGCACAGCGAGATCAGCTCAGTGCTTTGTGACCACCTGGGGGGGGGGATAGGGAGGGTGGGAGGGAGGGAGATGCAAGAGGGAAGAGATATAGGAACATATGTATATGCAAAACTGATTCAGTTTGTTATAAAGCAGAAACTAACACACCATTGTAAACCAATTATACTCCAATAAAGATGTAAAAAATAAATAAATAAATGTCATATGGGAGTTAAAAGAAAGAAAATAGACAGATGCTCTATCAAAAGAAAGAAATACATGCAAATATTTAAAGATTTAAACCTGGGTTTTCAGGACTTGAAGATGAGAGATTTCTGATATCAGAAATGATGATATCATATCATCATCAAAGCCAGTAATGTCCAGCTTGTGTAACACATGCATGAATGAGTCTTAAGGCATGTTATCAATTTTGAATACAGATGCCAGGCAGGAATCTTCTCCAGCAACTTCCTGACCTCCCATTATTGAGGTTAAGATCTAAGAAACATTCTGAGTGGATGCGTCTTTCTTTTTTTCTTTCATACAAAGTAGGTAAGTTCCCTGAAAGTACACAAATAAGTGGAGTCAAAATGTGAGAAAAAGCTTTATGTTTTGATAGCAAAGTGTTACATTTTATATTTGAACATTTAGCTTGACCCTCAATCTGAACAGATAAGGACTGCAGAAAACAGCACACAGGAAACAGAGAAGGATGCCTTGACCATGAACTCCATTTTCTGGACACTTACGTGGACTGATTCATTCCCAGAGCTCAGCCCTTGGGAAAAGGACTTTTTCTACAGAAAAGACTGCGACTCTCCTGCCAAAGTTTGAAAATATTCCTCTGTTACATAATATTAAATATTTCCTGAGAGATTTACACACAACTGCTTATCTCTAGAATAGATTAATATATTAAATAACATAATCATTTATATTTAAAAGAGCTATCATAATGAAACTGGAGCACGTTGATGACTAGCACTAGTGGGTATTGCTAAATTGTTCTCCAAAATGGTTATTCTTGCATATATGCTTATTAGCAAGGTAGGTGAGGTTCTGCTTCTTCAAGTCTATGCCTATTTGGTATTATCTCAAATATAGGCTCTTTTATATATCTACACCATATATACTTATATTTTTACCATTTGATAGATGTGAAATTATATCTCATTGCTTTAATAAATATTTACTTAATTTCTAGTAATACTAAGCTTGTGAAATTTTCATTGACAATTCAGATTTTTCATCTGTAATTTACCTGTTCAAATCCTTGGCTCATTTTAGTTATTCTTTGTTTTTATCTTTAGAAAATTTAACGCATTCAGACACTAAATCTTGGCTAGTTATAGGCAAGGTGAATATAATTTTGCAGTTCACAGCTTTATCTTTTTTATCATACAGAAATTCTAAATTTCAGTGTAGTGAAATGAATTATGCTGTTCATTTGCTGTTTTGCATAAATGTGCATATGTGTGTTTGTGTCTGTGTGTGCTTACATAATTATTTTTAAAATCTTACCCTGAGGTCATATATTCTTTTAACTTACATGTTTATTCCATCTAGATTATATTTTTACATAATATGAAGTAAATACTTTTTTATAGTTTGTTCTTCCATTTGGACATCCAATGTTTCCAACATCATGTATTAAATAATCCATCCTCTGACCTAGAGGGATAGGATAGGGCAGGTGGGAGGGAGGCTCAAGAGGAAGGGGATATGGGGACATACATATAGCAGATTCACTTTGTACAGCAGAAACTAACACAACATTGTAAAGCAATTATACTCCAATAAAGATATTAAAAACAAAATCTGTCCTCTCTATAATGATGTGGCTGTAAAACCACTAGCTCTGGTATATTCTGAATGCACATATTTGTATGGACTTGCTTCTGGGCCACCTCTCATTTCCATTTCTCTATTTGTCTATTCTCATGACAAAATTATAATATCTTAATTTCAACCTATTTTGCCATATATTAAGTCAAGTGTTCCCTTTTTACTTTTCTATATAGGCAGTATAATGTATTGGCTTACCATGTAATATTTGGAGCTAGCATACCAAGGTTCAAACTTCAATTTTATCCTTGCTTAACAGCATGACATTAGCAAGTTACTTAGACTTTCTGTGTCTCAGTTTCTCATCTGCAAAGTAAAGGTATTAATGTTTCCTATATAGTAGTGTTCTTTCAAAAGTTAAATGTACGTATTCATGTAAAGCATCCGAATTGTTCCTAGAAAATAGTAAATACTCAATAATTAGTTATTATTCAAAATTGTCTTGACTTCTCTTGATCTCTTACTCTTTGTAAATTTTAAAGTCAGTGTTTCAAATAGTTTAATAAACTGTATCCAGATTTTTAACTGAAATTTCACTGAATTTATAGAGTAATTTGTGTTTTCTAGCTGACTCTGTGAAATAGTTTTGCTTGGACAGCATTAATTTCTAACACCAAGCTGTGATAGAGCAATATTAGTCCTGATAGACAATAATTTATAAAGTTGTTTTGCAAAAATTCATGATTATAATTTTAGAAACTGGAGGGTTTTTTTAAGGATAGAAGTGTAACTTAACAATCATGTAAATTAGTCCCTTCTGCTAGAAATGAGGCTTACGCTTGCTCAATGTGTCACAGGGGCCTGAAGCACCAATGAAGTGTTATCTTTTATCCAAAACAGATTTGTTATAAGGACCTACTGTATAGCACAGGAAACTATACTCAATATTTTGTAATAACCTATATGGGAAAAGAATCTGAAAAAGAATATATATATATTCAAATATATATACATATATTTGAATCACTTCGCTCTACACCTGAAACTAACATGACATTGTAAATCAACTATACTTCAGAAGAAAAAGCAGTCTGTTATTATCAGTAATTAAAAAATAATAAATCATATTAATGTTAAAACTCTACTGAACATTATTTAGTGTGCTTTTGATAACTCTAATAACACTTAAATATTTTAAAGTGCCCCAGGTCAACAGGAACATAAACTGATGTTTTGGAGAATATTTATTTAATAGAGATTCTCATCTGAGATACATGGCATAAAAAATTGGCTTTTACTGTGTTTTGATATTTACCTCAAAAAGAACTCTGGATTTCTTCTCAAGTCATACTCCCTTTTTTTCCTCCAAGGTCTATGAACCACTTACCCACTCTGTAAATAGTTGGAGGTTGGTGCAACCTGATCAGCTCTGGTTTGGGACTGATGTGGTACCAGGCATGCACAGGCTCAGCAAGTACTTTTGGTGATGGTCTGGGGAGCAGAGTGAGTGTTATTACTATTAGGTCATTACTGAAAACATCTATTTTCTCAGTCATACCCACCTTACAGTAAAAACTGTATTTGACAGCAATTCATCTTTCAAAATCCTGCTTTGTTGTCATCTCTTCTGTGAAGACATTTCTGACACCCACCAGAGGAAAAGGAGAATTTTTTTTTTTGTAAATAACTTCATCTTTAAAGAAAAAAAAAAGCATTGTAATTGAATAAAAGTTTACCAGATGACTTTTAAAAAATTTACTACAACAACCATGCATTTGATATTATTGCTTGCAAACCACAAATAAAAATCCTAGTGATTAAGTTAAAGGAAGAAAATTTCTACTTATTTCCTCAGGTGTTCTACTGCTTTTTTAAGCAGGCATTTCTTACTTCACTTTCTTGTTGAAAAAGACTTTATAGAAAAATACATTCTGCATTTGCTGTCTACTTACTGTTCTACTTTGCAGCAATTCACACCAAGATTTCTGATTTTCAGTTCTTTTCAGAATGTATCTACTCATACAGGTATGATTGAAGTCCCTTCTGCTTCACAGCCTCTATTTTCAGTAGCTTGTAACCAAACTAATCAACTGAAATGAAATGAGTCATGTTTGTTGTCAGCTGAAAAGTAAATTTAGTGATATGGAAACAAAATCCGTGAAGTTACTTTAGAGCATTAGATTAAAACAATTACATATTTTGATAAAAATTCTTTAGTTGTGTGAGTCTGCCTTGACTCAGCCTTGACACAGGGTCACTTATGTCCAAACAAGTAATGACTGTCCCAGGAACACTGTATTCTGCCTGTTTTGGACTTTTCTCATCAAGAAAACAGGTGTGATCTCACCATGCTAAAAAAAAGAAATTTCATATCTTAAAAACAAAACAAAACAAGACTTCCTACATGTCCTATGCCTCCTTGCTATTCATTTCTACAATTATATGGGCAAAAACAGTAATGGGTATAAATATATGATTCACAACCAGTCACATATGAATTTGTTTCTTCATCCTTACTAGTTAAATAACATTGAACATGTTACTTAAATATCCAGTGCTATAACACAGAGAAACAATACCTAATTCATGATCTTGTTATAAAAACTAAATGTGATATGGCAAGAAGTATAAACATTGAGACCATTTAGATATAGAAGCAATTTTGTTTCCTTTGCTTTTTTTTTTCCTTCTCCTTGCTACTCAGGAAGAATAGAATACAATCCTGGGAAGGCAATTTAAGTCCTTTCTGCCCTTATATAAAGGGGAGCTTGGAGACAAGGAACCAGCCAACCCTAAGGAAGTTGGGCCACCGTGGACAAGACTACACCCTCTTAGAACCTCTGGGTGAGCAGATTATGGAGGGATCACCAGAGGTCTTCAGAGCTGAGTCATATAATGTCGACCATCCAACCATTCATGGGAGTAAGATTGGTCCATTGCTAATGCTCAAGGTACTATAATGTCAGATGTCCGGTTGGCATCTAGAGAATTTTCCTGGTCCAGCTCCAGCACCTCATCTGTTAATCGCCAGTGAGAGTGGGATGAATGAGATGCAGCACACTCCCCTGAATCCCATGAGCCCAGCACACAGTCTCAACACGCCAGGCCACACAGGAACTCAACTCTGATCATAACCCTAACATGGAGATGTGCATGTGAGAGAAACTTGGAATTAAACCTTCAGATTTCACTTAGAGGTTAGAAAGAGAAATAAGACTGAAAAAAAGAGATAAGAATTAGATAGTAGAATCTGGGAAGCAGAGTGTCATGGGAACCAGGTAAATCCATTTCCTAAAGGTGATTTAAAATATTAAATGCTGTTAAAATCAAGTAGGATGAGAACTAGCTTTCAGATTTGACAAGGACACTGGTATCATTAAAACACAGTATAGGCTCTGAATGTACAAATCACAGAATATTGCCTAAGAAACTCCTAGGTTAAATGAAAGCATCTAAAATTCAATTTGTCCAAAGGAAAATTGACTTCTTTTCTATAACACGTACTCTTCCTAAGTTAGAATGGTCTCTTGGTCTGTGTCCTTTTTACCCATCCTATTTCACGATATGGACCGTACTCTCTTTAGCCATCCTATCTCTCCAGATGGATAGGTGATAAGCAGAGGTGGATATGCCTAAAGGGAAGATCTAACTATATATCTCTTCAAGATCACTCTCTACTCACAGTGTAAATCCCGATATTCTTAGCACAGTATATAAGAACCTAGGCATATTGTATTCTAAATATTTAAATAACAATTAATATTCTATCTTTTAAACTAATCTTTTAAAAATGCATTCTTCTGGTCAGTCATCTTAAGAAGAACATGACACAATTATTTTTCCCTCCTCTCATATCATGTGAGAGATTATATGGGATTGTGTTAAGAGATCTGTTTAAGATCCATCCTTCCAATACAGTTGGTTAGAAGAATCAGACCACCCCAACTGTGCTCTTAAGTAACCTGAATATTTGTGTAAGGCCCTGAGAAAATGAATAAAGGGATATTACAGGTCCAATAGGCATTCAAAGTGGTACAGTCTATACTTGTGGAAAGATCTTCTGCAAGAGTTTCCTAAACTGTTAAAGAAGATAAATCAGAGCTTCCTCTGCTCAGCAGTTATATTTCTTGAATGAATATAAATAAAATAGCAATTTAGTTTTATGCAACCATTTCTGTGAACTTAATGTGTGCCAGCTCACAAGAGGGGAGTACACTCAGTGGGTTATCAAATCAGCTTTATAAATTAAAGACCAGATGTCAGATGGAGGTGAATTTACCAAGAGACCGCCAGTGTGTGCAACTGGTCCAGGGACCCAGCTAGATTTCTTTGTGAGATGTTACTTTAGATTATATTATGATCAAAATTTTTAAAATGTCTACTGCAAAGGAATCTGCTGAGAAATTCAAATTTAATTTTGAATAAATAAATCTGCAAAAATGATTATAGTGCTGCACTTTTTGTAATAAAATACTTTGTCCATTATCTCCTAAATAACTAACATTAATTCTAATAACTAAGTTTCTTATAAATAACTTCTTCAATAAAATTTAAGTCAGTGTTGATGGTTCATTTATACTATTTTAAGGAAGTCAATGATATCTCATTTTTATTTTGATTGCTTTAGAGTTTTATCATTATTTTATGACATATACTAGCTAAGTTTTAACCCCAATAGGCATACTTTTAAACTAGAAAAGTTCTTATTAAGCTGAATCATAATAGCAATAAATAATTCATTCATATAAGATAACAAGTTTTATTATAGAATGTATAAGAAAACATCCTAGTTTTGTGATAAGTGGTGACAGTTTACATTCTTTCTTGTTTGTTTCTCTTTAGAGGAACTGTTAGAATTTCAGTTTTAATCATATAATGTTGATATAGTTATTAAATATATAATGATTATTTCAACCAAATCAACTGTTTAAGTCAGATAAATAGAAATTGCAGTAAATAAGAACATAGAATATTGATTTCAAATTAGAAATCTAAAGCATAAGTCAGAGAACTTTTCATGTAAACATCCAGATAGTGAATATTTTAGGCTTCGCAGACTGTATGGTCTCTGCTGCAGTGGCTCAACTTTGTTGTAGTAAAATAGCCGAAGACAATGTGTAAACTGATAGAGTGGTTGTGTTCCATGAAACTTACAAGGCAGGAAGCAGGCTGGATTTGACCCATGGGCCATAGTTTGCTGACCTCTGAACTTCAGTGTTCAGAATGTGACTGAAATGTCACTGAAATGTCAGTGTTGTTTTGTTTTGTTTTTTAATTTTTTTATTGAAGTACAGTTGATTTACAATGTTGTTTTAATTTCTACTCTATAGCAAAGTGATTCAGATATATATATATATATATATATATATATATATATATATATATATATACATTCTTTTTTTATATTCTTTTTCATTATGGTTTATCCAAGGATATTGAATATAGTTCCCTGTGCTATACAGTAGGACCTTGTTTATCCATCCTTATGTAATAGTTTGCATCTGCTAACCCCAGTGCTGTTTTGGAACACAGAGTTTGGCATCTCAACTTGGGTTTGATTCCTAGACCAAACCCTTTCCCAGCTGTATGACTTTTGACAAGTTACTTCTCTGTGCTTCAAATTCTTAAATTTCTAATGGGAATAGCTATTTTGTATAAAGATTTGAGATAATTACCCCAGATAACTCATGTAAAGTGCTTAACAGAGGGCATCTTGAGGCATGAAAGACAGTTAATAAACCTTAGCAGTGTTATCACTTTTCTCTAAGATTATATATTATATATGTTATATAATATAATATATATACATTATATAGTTATCATTTTTCTCTCATTAAGATTATATATTACATAATTCATAAGGTATGTCATTTATGCAATTCAACTTAACACAGATATATTTATTTAGGAACAATTTTGTTCTTGAAATTTTTGTCACCCAATAACTATGGTGATTTCCACCCCCTTAGTTTTGTATGCATGTTACTTAAAATGTTTGAAAGAACTCTATTGCTTTAACTGAACTTCCATTTAGTCAGTCAATTCTATGTATAAATTTAGGGGTAGGCAAAATAGGTAATGCTAAAGTCTAGATATTTTAGGATTAAACAAAGTCAGACCATCTGCTGAACTTAACTGAGCCAGATTCACATTAAAACAAGTGATTCCAAAGGTTTTCACATTTTAATCACAAGTAATAAGGAACTGCAACACTATGAAGAAATAATTTTGGTCTTGAAAGTAAGGCAAATGAAATACATGCCTTTGATATTTCAACTAGTACAAATTGGCAAAATCTAGACTTCATAAAATAAAAATATGGTCAACATTTTCTTGAATTATAAAAATATCTTTTACTGAAATTTTCCTTTACACCATGTATACATATACATTTTCATATAAATGTATATATGGCTATAAAATTGTTTGAATATATTGCACAATTTTCTGCCTCAATATGGTTTAATAAACAGATGTGCTGGTCATAATTAAACTTTCCCTGATGATTAATCATGCTACAAAATGAACATCGTTATTGAACTTGCACTTAAGGGCCCTGGGATATTCTGATTACTTATTTCCTTTCATCTGATATTTATAATTTTTTATCTTGTGTAATCTGGTACAAATCAATTAAAATCATGCTGTTTCATTTTTAATTTACCTGTAGTTTGAATGCAATAGCAGACTGTCTTTGCAATTAGAGCTTTGTGATACTCTATGCTCAAGATGTTTATTTCTGTTTACTCCTTTTTCAGAGAGATGTAACTTCTGAACTTAATATGTATACCCAGAAACCAATGAATTATCCTGTTTCTGCTAAAAATATACTGAGTTTAAAGTATTGGAAGAAAATCACACTGTTTGCTGAACTCCATAGATGACTTGTAGACAACAAAATTACAAACACATTGTTACCAAAGTGCATATTTTGACTATTGAAAGTTTTACATATTTCAAGATTGTAAAGAATAATTTCAAATAATTTTTGACAGTATGGGTAGTGAAGACATCCACAAATGTCTGTCTGAAATCTCTTTTCTTCCTTGTATGTTAATGACTATTGTGATTTAAAGTAATCACAGGACTTTATCACTAATAAAATATTTTAGAATTTAGCCCATATGCTAAAAGAAAAATCCAGTGAATCACCAGCAGTCAGGTTATGGATTGAGTAGCTTTCATTACTCTTGGTTTCTTTCAAAGCCTCAGTTGGTAAGATGTTTAAAGAATTGCTGAGCAGTCTTTTCTCATTTGATTCTAACAACGATGAGCCAGAAACCAAGATACCTAAAATACATAAATACATAAACATGTGGTTTACCGCAAATGTTTAAAGCTCTGGAGTTTTACTAGCAGAGACAAACTAAGCTTAAATTAATTGAGAAATGAGGAAGGAAGTAGTTATAAAACAACACATAAATTTTTTTTTAGAGATAATGGTCTACTTTTTTCCCCCTGAAAGGATAAAATTATTAACTATAATGCAGGCTTCCCTAACACAAATCAAAATAAACTCCAGAAGTATTCATCTCATACTTTTATATGAGTTTTAAAATATGTTTCCTGAAAAAAGTACATGTAATTTTTCTTGTGGTTTATTGGTGATCTTAAGGATTGTATTTAAAGATAACATTTTTAAGGAACCTGGCAGACTACTGCTCTCATGTTGATTTATTACCTCTTCACATTGAAGTCAGTCCTTGAAAAGAATGACTGAAAACTTGTAGAAGAAGGCAATTCAGCAAAGCTAGTTGAAGTGAGTAACACAGGACAGGGTGTAGAAGCAGCCAGTGAAGTCCTGGAGGCTTATTCACCACTCGGGAGAGCCAATGGTTCACCTTCCTTCCCATCTGTGCATTGGTGACATGTTGGTAACTTGAAGTTGGCCATGGCAGGTCAGAAATGTTATAAATCAAGCTTGCCTTTCTTTCTTTCTTTCTTTCTTTCTTTCTTTCTTTCTTTCTTTCTTTCTTTCTTTCTTTCTTTCTTTCTTTCTTTCTTTCTTTCTTTCTTTCTTTCTTTCTTTCTTTCTTTCTTTCTTTCTTCCTTCCTTCCTTCCTTCCTCCCTCCTTTCCTTCCCTCCTTTTTCTCTTTCTCTTTCTTTTCTTTCCTTCCTTTGTTTCTCTCCCTCTTCCTTCCTTCCTTCCTCCCTTCCTTCCTTCTTTCCTTCCTTCCTTCCTTCCTTCCTTCCTTCCTTCCTTCCTTCCTTCCTTTTTCCCCCTCTAGAGCTCACTCTTAAAGATTTACAAGCACACTACTGGGTACAGTCATGATAAAATCGTTTTTGATAAAGATTCAAATGTTTTTTAGGATTATAAAATATTACAATGATATTCTCACTTGGAAGTGTGATAAGTGGAATGAATAAAGAAATAAGAAGAATGAGTCAAAATCAACAGTAATAATACCACTTTTACTTTATATGGTAGACTATAGTTTATTTATTAATTCATTCACTTAATCACTTCTTGTTTGGTTCTATATATCCTGCATGCCAAATACTATGACCAGGTACAAGAGTTTTGAAGATGAATAAGACCTTGCAATCAAAGAACTCATATCTAAAGGAAAAATCACATAGAAAATATGTATTAAATGCAAATGTAGAGATGTGCATGGGATATTGTAGGAATACCAAAGAAGACAGCCCATTACAGTAAAGCAAGTTCATGACTGACTCCTAGAGGATGGAGCACTTAATTTTTAAATAAAACTTCTTGGAATGTAGGTACTACAATATATACAGTTTATTAAATCAGTAACAAAGAAATGAATCCTGCCACCTAAAATCCTAAATTTAATAGTACATATTTAAGATTCCTAAATCTATCAAACAAAAACATCTGTCCAATCTAAAACAGACCTCTCCACTCTTTGGCTATAGCTATACATCCATTGTGATATCATCACATTCTCTGTGTTAAATTGTCAAAGAGGATTTGGTATGTTCTCAGACTATGCAACAGTAGATACATGTAATGGACAGAAAAGCAGCATTTTTAATGTAGGGTATTTTTAAGGGCTCTGATAGTTATACCCATAGGTATACTTGCTTAAATTATGTTTTTGCATATGCCAAAGAAAATACATTTTGTACTTGACATATAAGAGGGATTTATAAGACCTTGGCTGAATAAATGATAATTTCTTTAAAAAGTTGCCAAAAATTAAATCAAATACTTGAATGCATAGGGTATGTCCAGGTTGCATTTGATGAGTTTTGAAGATCTCCAGAGGTACTATTACTATCTTTGCAAACAACAGTAATTAATAATAGAATGCCATAACTATAAGTTTCATTAAGTCATTAGCAACAGCAGTGATCAACTCCATTTTGGAAATTTGGACATTGAGTACTGACATCAGAGAAATCATCAAAAAATCTGAAGTCTAAGTAATGAAATCCATCCAACTTGGCTAAATATGAACATGATACTGTGGCCCCAAAGCCGTTGCGATAAGGCAAGGGTTTCAAATTATGACATGCCACTAAATGCTTATTTTCCTCAATTGGCTTGTGTTGAGCACCTGTCACTGAGGTGTCATTAGTAAATTAACAAGAATGTTCCCCACAGTATTTTCCAATGATGATGCATAAAACATAGGGAAGGTACCAAAAATTTGGTTCTTAAAATAAAATTAAATTAAATTTAAAAACATCTTAAAAATAAATCTGTCATAGCGTGATACTTAGTCAACCCCAAACAGGAAAAACTTAGCTCCGTGGTTATGGAGCTATCTATATGGAGAAAAATTATCAGGGTTGATGTATGGAAAATTAAAACAGTGATCTTATCACTATGTAATAGTGAAAAAAATGCTAATTGGGTCCAATAGGATCGCTTAAAGCAGCGGTCCCCAACCTTTTTGGCAGGGTCCAGTTTTGCGGAAGACAATTTTTCCACGGATGGCAGGGCGGGGGTGGGGGGGAGGGGGATGGTTCAGGTGGTAATGAGAGTGATGGGGAGCGGCAGATGAAGCTTCGCTCCCTCTCCCGCTGCTCACCTCCTGCTGTGTGGCCCAGTTCCTAACAGGCCGTGGACCAGTACCGGTTGGGGACTGGGGTTGGGGACCCTTGGCTTAGAGGGATAAATGGGAAGATCATACAAAAGAGCAAATTTTAAAATGGAAATAATAACCAATAGTCAAGTACTGCATTATATTTTCAAAATACTTTTAGGAGCATCATGTCATTTAATCATAACAAATTCTCTGTCAAAAAGGAATTATTTTTATGACTATGCTGCATATGAAGTTCAGAAACATTATTTAACTTGCTTGAAGACACAGGGCTAAAAAGAGCTAAAGCTGAAATTTGATCGGCAATATTTATACTCCAAAGTCTACTTGCCTGCTAGTCTGAGATGGTTTTTGAAGAGAATTCCTTCAGCTAACCTGATCTGAGTCACTCAATGATGGGAGTGGACACAATGAAATGTATCTCTGATCACCTGAGAAATGTTCTGTAAAGCATGGCAATGGTGGTGGGGTGTTCTGGTCCATTCAGAGTATGCCCTAAGTCCCTAAGGCAGGAAATGTGGTCCCTTATTGATTCTCTATCACAAATTCTCTACCTCTCTTTTGAAATACAAAAATGTGATAAATTTCTTCCCAAATTCTTTGCAGGAAAAAGGCAAGTAGGCTTCTAAAGTAAAAATGTTTAAGCGAGTGATTTTATAGACATTAAACTTCCTTCCCTTTCAGGATGGGTATTCTGAATAATTTAGGAGTGTAAAGGAGAAAATCTTTCTGTGAGAAGGAAAATTTACTGCCTTATAATAGGGGAATTTCTTTGAGAGTATCTAAGAATATCAATGTTGTGTAATGTAATTACTGTTTCCTGGTAGTTTTAAGTGAGGTCTGGCTTTTGAAAAATGTAGGCTAAGTGACAAAGAGTGCATGAAACTTACATTTAATTCAATTTATTGAAGGGTGCTTAGTCCAAAGGTCCAAATGTTACAGGCTAAACAGAGATGAACACAATCAGGTATCTGCCATCTAAGCATTTATAATTTATTTGGTGAAATGACACAAAGATCTTTAAAATAATATTGCAGTAAATACTACAGAAAAGGTAACAATACAGTGAAAGACCAAGAGAAAGAAAGGATATTTTCATTGAGAAGGAGAAGTGGAAGAAGTGGTATAGAATTAAGGTAGGGAATGGACAACTGGAAAAGTCAGGATGGAGTGACTCCAGGAAAGACATGCTCAGAGAGAGTTTTAGGATGAGCTGATGAGATCAGCCCAGGAGAATCCCATCAAGCAGACTGACCTGAGGACCTAAAGAGCACAGCAGAGACACAGAAACCCAGGGAGAGGAGAGAGTGGATTTTTACATGTCCACTGGCTGTGAAGCTCACTTCCAGACCTGTGCCCAGGGAGTGGAATGTGGAGGACAAAGAAGATAATCTCAGTGGATGAATAAAGTATAAATGAAAAATAAAGGAGTGAAGATGGAGGTGAGGTGGGTGGGTAATATTTCTTTATGAAATTTTGCTCTTTTGGGATGGAGATGCTTAGGTGAATATCAAAGAGTCTCAAAAGGGCAAGATCATAGGCTGAGGGGAAAGAGTCAATAGGGAGGGCTGGGAGAGGAGAAATACCTAACGGGGTAGGTGCTTTGCCTTGGAGGAGATGGAGTCTCCCTACCCTGGGACAATGGAGGACTAGCTCTGAGTAGAAAGAGGGATTCTTCTGCAGCTGAGTCTAGAAGAAAGAAGGAAAATATGGATGGATAAGGATACATTGATAAATAAAAGTAACAGGAAATTGGGACTATCCATCCGTAATTGCTTCAGTTTTCCAGTCGAGGTAGAGTTAAGTTACCAAAAGATTGTGGGACAGGATAAGCTTGAAAATGGGATAGTCAGTGAGGGGAATGGAAGATGGTACTGAAAACAAATAAATGTGTTATTAAGTAGATTCCAGGGTCCAGCTCTGTATGAAAATCATTATCTTTTTGTTCTGATCTACATGGTTTTTTGGTTTTACAGCAGAGCTTAGTAAACTGTCTAGGTGAAAGGAAAGGACTGAGATTGAGTCACAATTACAATTTTTGCCAGACAGTCACTGGAAAAAGACAGGAGGACAAGGTTATTGAAGGTGTTAGTGACAAACATCTCAGAAGAGTAGAAGGACAAAAAAGTGGTCAGAACCATTTTATGTATGAGGGTAATACAGAAGGATGGAATGTCTGAATTATGGGATTGGAAAGGAATCCTAACAGGAGCTGATATCCAGGTGGTTGTCAGATAGTGAGATAAAACTGAGATGGCTGATTGGAGCAATTCAAAGTGATGTGAAAGGGCAGGGGTGTGTGTGCATGTGTGTATGTGTGTATATACCCACACATGCCCATGTGCACACTAGCTTCTTTTAAGGGTTCCATTTTCTCAGTTCTGAATGTTACTTCTTTGTGTCATAATTCTAATTGTTGCCCAAATACCTAACTTATAGATTCAGAGGCCTGTCCCTATACAAATCCCATCACAGAAGCAGTGCCCCCTTCTAAGAACTTATTTGGGGAGGCCTGTTTGACAAACAGAAGTTTCCTCTCCAGTTAATTCAACACAGGAGGTAAGTGTCGACTCTCATACACAGAGAAACCGATGAAGAAGAAACGAGCTTAACAGCTAAATTGTAGACAATTCGATATTCTCAGCAGGTGAGTTTGTTAAGTTTGGGCCCACGGATCTCTAACTTCTGGAGACTGCTTTGTAGTCACTACTGCTCTAATTGGAGTTGATTTATTATTGCACCAGCTACTGTAAATGTTTAAAGCACCGATTCTTCTAACTGCTATGCTGAGGTCACTGTGCACAATTTAAGGGCTTTTGCTAGATAATAATGTTCCTAAGTGGAGCAAAATGTTTAACACAAACAAAATGTAAGTTTGCATACAATTAAAGTGTAATACCCACAGGTTCTGAAACTGTTAAAAGACTATTTTAATTTAATACTGCATGAAGTTATTTTCATTCTTGGTGGAATATTGACATAAATTTTGTTAAAGAATGTGCAAAACTCCCCTCAGCCATTCCTCAGTTTTCTGTTGACCTTCTTACCTTTGTCTTCTTTGCGTTGTATAATGTTCTGAGTTATCCAGACTCAGTGTTTAAATAGGGATAGAACATTACTGAGAAGAGATAGTAATAAATTGAAATTGGTTCTTAGATTCTTCATTTCAACCAGAAATACATTTCCCAGAACTTCCCACAGTCAAAGAGTGAGCTTGCCCTACTTTTGGAAAATTTACATTCTTTTTTCACTTCGATTCTTTTTTCACTTACAAGACCTTAAAAATCAAAACCTATATATGTTGAATTTTTACCGTATGATCAGCACTGTTCTAGATGCTTTGAGAGCACAAAAAGATGAAACCTAGGCCATGATCTCTAACCCTCAAAATCTAACTGGGGCTGATTAGCATCATGTGGGGAATAACAAGGGCCAGGCAAACAAGGTAGACTGTGAGGGTAAATCACCTTCGTGATATGTCTTCACCCAGCAAACATCAATGGGACCCCTTGTTTTAGGTGCTCTTCTAGGGCTGAGCATTGAACAAAGCTGGTGAAATACCTGTTCTCGCATGGCCCACAGTGCAGTAGAGGAGACAATAAGCAAGATAAACAAGTAAACAAATTAAATAGTAAAGAAAGCTAAATAGAAGTGATGAGGAGGAGAGAGGCCCAGGACATGTCAGGATCCAGTGAGGAATTTAGGTAGAATGTCCAGTGAAGGATTCACTGTCTAGAAATCTGAAGGAAGTGAAGGAGCTGCACTGGCCATGCAGATAACTGGGAAAGCACATTCTAGGCAGAGGGGAGCTCAAGTGCAAAGGCCCTGTGGCAGGAATATGTTCAAAGAGGCAGAATAGTGGAGTGAGGCAAATAAAGAGGGACATTGGATAATGGGGAACCAGATCTACAATGCAGGTCATTGTAAAAAGTTTGGCTTTCACCTGGAATGATAAGAAGGAACAGAAATAAAAATGTAGGTAGAGAGTGTAAAAAAAATGATAAACAAAACCCCCAATTAGATAGTCTGGAGACCAGCAGGGGGAGCTCTCACACCCTGTGATGATAGCAGAGCCCAACAGGAAGAAGGGAGGCTCCTCTTCTTTCCTGGCAAGGGCTCAGTCAATGAAAAGCCAGGGACTCTTTCTTTACTCCCACCCTCCTTTCCCCTCTATAAGAGTGGCTCCCTCCCATCCGATGTGGGGACTTGCACTTGGCTCCCCATGGCTGCAGACCTTGAATTGCAATTCTCTACTGATGCTGAAAAACCCATATTCACTGGAGAAATATCCGGCCATCTGTTTGTTTCAGGATAAGCAAAAGAATAACCCCTGGGTTTGTAATTTGAACTGGGTTTGGATGGGTGGATAGAATGATAGCTCAATATGAGCAAAGACATAGTAGGAATTATCAATACTTTAGAGACTGTGAAGATAAGGAGCCCATTGTGACTGGAGTAGAGAAACATCCTGGGACTGGATAATGATGGTGGGACCAAACTACTGATGGCCTTGGAAGACATGAAAAGAAGCTTATATGTGATAAAAGAGAAAAATTGGGAATTTTGGAAATTTTTCACCACCAGAGCTTGAATAAATTGGAGAAAGACCAGAGCAGGACAAGAGATAAATAAAAACAGAGAGAAAAAGAAAACTAATTTCTACAGCAGTTTAAAAAATCAAACTCCTATTCCTAGCCCTCAGCGGACTTTGAATTTCCCCCCGTGGTTTGTAAACTTGGGTGCTTTTGTATGAAAATGACGCTTGATAATGATAATGTAAGTGTCTAGTTTGAGCTGGAATAGGAGAGTAGTAAGTGAAGGGGGACGATAAGGAGGGGTAGAAATAGGAGAGGAGTGAATAAATATTTAGGTAAGCTAGAAAAGCTGGAGTTCTGTTAATGATTTCTAGTAATCTGATATTAATAATGTTTTAATGTGCTAACATTTATTGCAGCAGAGTCAAATGCTTTAGACTACCTCCCACTTGTTCTTCAGCTGTTAAACATTTTGAGAATAGACAGTGTTTTGAAGCCTATTTTTCTAACAGTAAAATAAAAAAGTGCTTTAATGTTTGCCTCCTACAGCCTCTCTGACATGGATAGATTTTCACACAGGTTGATACAGGAGGTAAAAATAGAAATTGCTTTTACTGAGCCATTGGACTATGATATGCAGTAAATTTCCAAATGACAGCACTAGAATGGTGTTTATGACTGTGCGGGATTTGCTTACTACAGGGTATACTTTTACGTGGGTGGGGAATTTGGGAAAGTCTATTTTCCATATGTGACCTTTAGCAAGTATAGAAGATGAGAGAAAAACTCTTTACAACCTTGACTGGTTTACAAAGTCATCTCCAGTAATTCTCTTGTCACTGTCAGTGTGTGGTTAAACTAACTGAAATCCAGATTAGCCTAAATATGTGAGCTGGAAACTTTCATGTTTCTGAGCCAAAATCAAAAAGAGTAAGGGAGAGTTCAGAGAAGAGTGATAAAGAACAACAGAATTTCAAATATGTTTAATGAATTTTTAGTGATCAGTTCATATCATTTGTTGCTGTCATTGCCTTAGATGAGTCCATTCTGGCAAGGAAACACACAATGGCCTAATTACTTCACACATGGACTTACTGATGGAGAGAGAATAGGAAGCAAGGTTCTAAGCCTGGGGTCCTTGAACTATGGCTCATGGGCCAAATATGCACCCCTCCAACCTCTTTTTGTCAATAAAGTTTTATTGAAACACAACCATACACACTAATTTGTGGATGCTTATGGCTGTTTTTACAAGTACAATGGCACAGTTAAGTAGTTGTTGTAGAGACTGCCTGGCCTCCAAAGCTGAATATATTTACAATATGGCCTTTCATAGAAAAAGTCTGTCCTACCTGTTTTAAGGGCACCACTGTGCATGGGAATCATGGACCTGGAAGGTAACACATGTTCTGTGAGTTGAGGGCAAAAGAATCTGGGAAGGAGGAAGAAGTGGCAGAGATGCAGCAGAACAAGACCTCATAGCCCTCATGAAACAAACGGATTGTGAAAGCTACTGTCTACAGACAGCTTTTTTGAACACTGACTATCATTCAATGTTGTATTTATTTTTAAAATTAAAAACAGATTTTTGTCCCCAAATTCTATAGCAGTAATTGTTCTTGTTGCCTTAGGAAGAGGTATTTCTTTTTATGTACCAAACTAATACAAATACACTAGTAAGCAATACAACAAACAATTGCTAACAACTGGATTTTTACCAAGGCAGTAAGAAATAAGCTGTTGTCATCTTCTCATCCTCAACACCTTTTATTGTAATAGTGTTGTTTCGAAGGTCTATGAAAGAAAATTGCTACTTGCTGAGATCACAAGGTAAAGGCAAACTAGATAAGAAATTCAGGTCTATTACATGCCACATGTACTACTATTTAAATATAAACACTGAAATTTGTGGTGTTTATTGAAGGGAATATCCATTTTCTCTCTTTTGGAGAACTTTCTTTCTCATCCATGAAGACTCAGTGGGCATCACACTTTATAAACACAGGAGAAACACTTGAGTTGTGCAGTGGGATGATGGCCACACTCACTCTGAGGGCTGAGTATCCCAGCTATTTTTGTTGCTGCCATCACAGCTGCTGCAGCCTTGTTTACAAAGCTGAATTGATCAGTTAAAAAAAAAGTCAATTTTCATTTATTAAATTATTCATTTGTTAAATTATTGTTAAATTTTTTGAAGGAACTGGACCTCTATCCATTTTTGCAATAGATTTTAATTCTAATTTAATAGCTAACACAGCAGGGGTGTTGAGAGCAGTGTTTCTCAGATTTGTGGTCTCAGGATACAGTCCGACTCAAAACTTACTGAGGGCTTCAAGGAGTGTTCTGTTTATGTGGATTATATCTATTATTGTTGTTCATACTACTAGAAATTAAAACTGTCACTTTAAAATACCTAGTATTCATTTTTAATTTCTAATTGTGGTAAAATACACAACATAAAACTTGTAGTCTTAACCACTTTTGAGCATGAAGTTTACTATTGTTAAGTATATTCACATTGTTTTGTAACATTAATTCATTTTTAGATGACAATAATAAGTACTATACATGGTGATATAAACAATATATTTTTAATGCAAAATGACTATTCATTTATTTTTTTAAATAAAGAAAAAAAATGTCCCCAAATTCTATCAAGGTAAAAGTGGCATTGTTTTACATTTTTGTAGACTTTCTTTAATGTCTAGCTTAAAAGAAGATGCTGGATTCTCATGTCTCCTTTATATTCATTGTAGTACAATATGTTGTTTGGTGGAAGTATATGAAGAAATTCTGGCTTTGTATACACATGTAATTGAAAAAAAGAAAAATATTTTAATAGCCTTTCCAAAGAGTTATGGATTTGTCATGTGGCCTGCACTGCATACATGAAACAGAATAAAAATATGTAAAAGGCAAATAACATCTTAGTATACTCGAAAATAATTTTGACCTCACACATGGTCTGAAAAGGACCCCCATGGGTCTTATAAAATTATCTGTCTAGAGAACAGCATTGTGCAAATTATATGGCTTCCTGGAGGCAAAGGTGAACAGCAAATATTGTAGTTTAAAAGTATGTTTTTAATTTTTTAACAAATTGTGGTGAAAAACATCACATAAAATTTACCACCTTAACTATTTTGAATTGTACAGTTCAGTACAGTTTAGTGATATTAACTATATTCACATAACAATACAACAGATCTCTAGAACTTTTTCATCTTGCAAACTTGCTTACAGCTGGATATCCAACATGCACAAGGATGAAGCTGGACACTTACCTTACACCACAGAGAAATTAACATTGATTAAAGACCTAAACATAAGACCTAAAACTATAAAAGTCCTAGAAGAAAATGTGGGTAAAACTCTTCAGGACATTGGTTTTGACAATGATTCCTTGGATATAAAACATAAGGCACAGGCAAGAAAAGCAAAAATAGACAGGACTACATGAAACTTCTGTGCATCACAGAAAACAGTCAACAGAGTGGAAAGGAAAAGGCAGTCTACAGACGGGGAGAAAATATTTGAAAATCATTTATCTGATAAGGAGTTAATATATATATAGTATATAAATAACTCCTACAACTCAAAAACCAAATAATCCTAGTTAAAAATGGGCAAAGGACTTGAATAGAGATTTCTCCAAAGAAGTTGTACAATTTTCCAGAAAGCATATAAAAATACGCTAAACTTTACTAATTATTAGATAAATGCAAGTTAAAACTACAGCGAGATATTACTTCACACCCATTAGGAACACGGCTACTACCAAAAATACACAAAATAACAAGTGTTGGGAGGAGGTGGGGAAATTAGAAGTCTGTGTACTCTAGGTGGGAATGTAAAATGGTATAGCCACTTTGGAAAACAGCATAGAGGTTCCCCAAAATCTTAAAATAAAATCACCTTATGATTCAGCAATACCAGTTAGTTTCTGTTTTATGTATGTAGCTTTTTTTGTTAATTTCCTCTCTTTCTGAAAGTTTTTTGCATTTCATTGATTTTTTTTTTGATATGCTTTCATTCCTTTCCCATTTCCTTTTGTGTATGTTCTACAGGTGTTTTCTTTGTGTTTACCATGAAGATTACATAGAATATCTTAAGGTTATATAATCTATTTTAAATTGATACCAACTTAACTTCAATTGCATAAAAAACTTTATTCCTTTTTATGCCTCTGCCCTCCACTTTATTTACTGATTTCACAAATTACATCCATTTATATTGTGTAACATAAACATGGATCTATAGCTAATTTTATGCTTTTATCTTTTTTTTGTTTGTTTGTTTCAGATATTTTTTTTTAAACATCTTTATTGGGGTATAATTGCTTTACAATGGTGTGTTAGTTTCTGCTTTATAACAAAGTGAATCAGTTATACATATACATATGTCCCCATATGTCTTCCCTCTTGCGTCTCCCTCTCTCCCACTCTCCCTATCCCACCCCTCCAGGCTGTCACAAAGCACCGAGCTAATATCCCTGTGCCTTGCGGCTGCTTCCCCCTAGCTATCTACCTTACTAGGTTTGTTAGTGTGTATATGTCCATGACTCTCTCTCGCCCTGTCAAAACTCACCCTTCCCCCTCCCCATATCCTCAAGTCCATTCTCCAGTAGGTCTGCATCTTTATTCCTGTCTTACCCCAGGTTCTTCATGACATTTTTTTTCCCTTAAATTCCATATATATGTGTTAGCATACAGTATTTGTCTTTTTCTTTCTGACTTACTTCACTCTGTATGACAGACTCTAGGTCTATCCATCTCATTACAAATAGCTCAATTTCATTTCTTTTTAAGGCTGAGTAATATTACATTGTATATATGTGCCACATCTTCTTTATCCATTCATCTGATGATGGGTGCTTAGGTTGTTTCCATCTCCGGGCTATTGTAAATAGAGCTGCAATGAACATTTTGGTACATGACTCTTTTTGAATTTTGGTTTTCTCAGGGTATATGCCCAGTAGTGGGATTGCTGGGTCATATGGTAATTCTATTTGTAGTTTTTTAAGGAACCTCCATACTGTTCTCCATAGTGGCTGAACCAATTCACATTCCCACCAGCAGTGCAAGAGTGTCCCCTTTTCTCCACACCCTCTCCAGCATTTATTGTTTCTAGATTTTTTGATGATGGCCATTCTGACTGGCATGAGGTGATATCTCATTGTAGTTTTGATTTGCATTTCTCTAATGATTAATGATGTTGAGCATTCTTTCATGTGTTTGTTGGCATTCTGTATATCTTCTTTGGAGAAATGTCTATTTAGGTCTTTTGCCCATTTTTGGATGGGGTTGTTTGTTTTTTTGTTATTGAGCTGCATGAGCTGCTTGTAAATTTTGGAGATTAATCCTTTGTCAGTTGCTTCATTTGCAAAAGTTTTCTCCCATTCTGAGGGTTGTCTTTTGGTCTTGGTTATGGTTTCCTTTGCTGTGCAAAAGCTTTGAAGTTTCATTAGGTCCCATTTGTTTATTATTGTTTTTATTTCCATTACTCTAGGCAGTGAGTAAGAAAGGATCTTGCTGTGATTTATGTCATAGAGTGTTCTGCCTATGTTTTCCTCTAAGAGTTTGATAGTTTCTGGCCTTACATTTAGGTCTTTAATTCATTTTGAGCTTATTTTTGTGTATGGTGTTAGGGAGTGATCTAATCTCATACTTTTACATGTACCTGTACAGTTTTCCCAGCACCATTTATTGAAGAGGCTGCCTTTCTCCACTGTACATTCCTGCCACCTTTATCAAAGATAAGGTGTCCATATGTGTGTGGGTTTATCTCTGGGCTTTCTATCCTGTTCCATTGATCTATCTTTCTGTTTTTGTGCCAGTACCATACTGTCTTGATTACTGTAGCTTTGTAGTATAGTCTGAAGTCAGGGAGCCTGATTCCTCCAGCTCCTTTTTTCGTTCTCAAGATTGCTTTGGCTATTCGGGGTCTTTTTTGTTTCCATAGAAATTGCAAAAATTTTTGTTCTAGTTCTGTAAAAAATGCCAGTGGTAGTTTGATAGGGATTGCATTGAATCTGTAGATTGCTTTGGGTAGTAGAGTCGTTTTCACAATGTTGATTCTTCCCATCCAAGAACATGGTATATCTCTCCATCTATTTGTATCATCTTTAATTTCTTTCATCAGTGTCTTATAATTTTCTGCATACAGGTCTTTCATTTCCTTAGGTAGGTTTATTCTTAGATATTTTATTCTTTTTGTTGCAATGGTAAATGGGAGTGTTTTCTTGATTTCACTTTCAGATTTTTCATCATTAGTATATAGGAATGCCAGAGATTTCTGTGCATTAATTTTGTATCCTGCTACTTTACCAAATTCATTGATTAGCTCTAGTAGTTTTCTGGTAGCATCTTTAGGATTCTCTATGTATAGTATCATGTCATCTGCAAACAGTGACAGCTTTACTTCTTCTTTTCCGATTTGGATTCCTTTTATTTCCTTTTCTTCTCTGATTGCTGTGGCTAAAACTTCCAAAACTATGTTGAATAAGACTGGTGAGAGTGGGCAACCTTGTCTTGTTCCTGATCTTAGTGGAAATGCTTTCAGTTTTTCACCATTGAGGATGATGTTTGCTGTGGACTTGTCATATATGGCCTTTATTATGTTGAGGAAAGTTCCCTCTATGCCTACTTTCTGCAGGGTTTTTATCATAAATGGGTGTTGAATTTTGTCGAAAGCTTTCTCTGCATCTATTGAGATGATCATATGGTTTTTCTCCTTCAATTTGTTAATATGGTTTATCACATTGACAGATTTGCATATTTTGAAGAATCCTTGCATTCCTGGAATAAACCCCACTTGATCATGGTGTATGATCCTTTTAATGTGCTGTTGGATTCTGTTTGCTAGTATTTTGTTGAGGATTTTTGCATCTATGTTCATCAGTGATATTGGTCTGTAGTTTTCTTTCTTTGTGACATCCTTGTCTGGTTTTGGTATCAAGGTGATGGTGGCCTCGTAGAAGGAATTTGGGAGTGTTCCTCCCTCTGCTACATGTTTGATAGAATTCACCTGTGAAGCCATCTGGTCCTGGGCTTTTGTTTGTTTGAAGATTTTTAATCACAGTTTCAATTTCAGTGCTTGTGATTGGTCTGTTCATATTTTCTATTTCTTCCTGATTCAGTCTTGGCAGGTTGTGCATTTCTAAGAATTTGTCCATTTCTTCCAGATTGTCCATTTTATTGGCATAGAGTTGCTTGTAGTAATCTCTCATGATTTTTTTTTATTTCTGCAGTGTCAGTTGTTACTTCTCCTTTTTCATTTCTAATTCTATTGATTTGAGTCTTCTCCCTTTTTTTCTTGGTGAGTCTGGCTAGTGGTTTATCTATTTTGTTTATCTTCTCAAAGAACCAGCTTTTAGTTTTATTGATCTTTGCTATCGTTTCCTTCATTTATTTTTCATTTATTTCTGATCTGATTTTTATGATTTCTTTCCTTCTGCTAGCTTTGGGGTTTTTTTGTTCTTCTTTCTCTAATTGCTTGAGGTGCAAGGTTAGGTTGCTTATTCGAGATGTTTCCTGCTTCTTAAGGTGGGCTTGTATTGCTATAAACTTCCCCCTTAGAACTGCTTTTGCTGCATCCCATAGGTTTTGGGTCGTTGTGTCTCCATTGTCATTTGTTTCTAGGTATTTTTTTATTTCCTCTTTGATTTCTTCAGTGATCACTTCATTATTAAGTAGTGTATTGTTTAGCCTCCATGTGTTTGTATTTTTTACAGATCTTTTCTTGTAATTGATATCTAGTCTCATGGCGTTGTGGTCAGAAAAGATACTTGATGCAATTTCAATTTTCTTAAATTTACCAAGGCTTGATTTGTGACCCAAGATATGATCTATCCTGGAGAATGTTCCATGAGCACTTGAGAAAAATGTGTATTCTGTTGTTTTTGGATGGAATGTCCTATAAATATCACTTAAGTCCATCTTGTTTAATGTATCATTTAAAGCTTGTGTTTCCTTATTTATTTTCATTTTGGATGATCTGTCCATGGGTGAAAGTGGGGTGTTAAAGTTCCCTACCATGAATGTGTTACTGTTGATCTCCCCTTTTATGGCTGCTAATATTTGGCTTATGTATTGAGGTGCTCCTATGTTGGGTGCATAAATATTTACAATTGTTATATCTTCTTCTTGGATCGATCCCTTGATCATTATGTAGTGTCCTTCTTTGTCTCTTTTAATAGTCCTTATTTTAAAGTCTATTTTGTCTGATATGAGAATTGCTACTCCAGCTTTCTTTTGGTTTCCATTTGCATGGAATATCTTTTTCCATCCCCTTACTTTCAGTCTGTATGTGTCTCTAGGTCTGAAGTGGTTCTCTTGTAGACAGCATGTATAAGGGTCTTGTTTTTGTATCCATTCAGCCAATCTGTGTCTTTTGGTAGGAGCATTTAGTCCATTTACATTTAAGGTAATTATCGATATGTATATTCCTATTCCCTTTTTCCCATTTCTCTGGGTTTCGCGCTTTTAGCCACGGCTCGCGCCCATCTCTGGAGTTCCTTTAAGTAGTGCTCTTAAACCCCTCTCCTCGAGCACCAGGAAACAAATAGGGAAGAAAAAGTCTCTTGCCTCTTCGGCAGGTGCAGGCTTTTCCCCCTGAACTCCCTCCCGGCCTGTCGTGGTGCACTAACCCCTTCAGGCTATGTTCAAGCCCCCAACCCTAGTCCTCTCCCTGCGCTCAGTCCAAAACCGAAACCCAAGCCTCAGCCCGCAGCCCCGTCCGCTCCGGCGGGTGAGCAGACAAGCCTCTCGGGCTCGTGAGTGCCGGTCGGCACCGATCCTCTGTGCGGGAATCTCCCCACTTTGCCCTCCGCACCCATCGCTGTGCACTACTCCGCGGTCCCGAAGCTCCCCCCTCCGCCTCCCGCAGTCTCCGCCCACGGAGGGGCTTCCTAGTGTGTGGAAACTTTTCCTCCTTCACAGCTCCCTCCCACTGGTGCAGGTGCCGTCCTTATTCTTTTGTCTCTGTTTTTTCTTTTTTTCTTTTGCCCTACCCAGGTACGTGGGGAGTTTCTTGCCTTTGGGAGGTCTGAGGTCTTCTGCCAGCCTTCAGTAGGTGTTCTGTAGGAGTTGTTCCACGTGTAGATGTATTTCTGGTGTATCTGTGGGGAGGAAAGCGATCTCTGCGTCTTACTCTTCCGCCATCTTCAAGGTCCCCCCTCTGCTTTTATCTTTTAAACTATATACAGAATAAAATGTGATTTAACTACCAACATTACAATACTACAGGATTATTGACCTGTCTATATATTTATCTTTACCAGATGGCCTTATAATTTCATATGTTTTCATGTTGCTGTCTAGTATCTTTTTGTTCCCACTTGAAGGAATCCCGTTAGCATTTCTTATGTGGTGATAAATACCCTCAGCTTTTGTTTATCTGGGAAAGTATTAATGTCTCCATTTTTTCCATCTTTATGAAGATATAGTTGACAAATAAAAATTGTATATATTTACGGTGTACAAACTGATATGAATACATCGTGAGATCACCACCACACTCAAGTTAATGAATATATCCATCATGTCACATAGTTATCATTTTAGTATGTGTGTATTGAGGACACCTAAGATTTATTCTCATCAAATTTCAGGTATAAAATATTGTTAACTATAGGTACATTGCTGTATATTAGATGCTCAGAAATTATTCATCCTGCATAACTAAAACTTTATATCCTTTGATCAACATCTTCCTAATCTCTCCTTTTCCCGGTCCTTGGTATTTATTTTCTATATAAATAAAATATGAATATATATCTCCATCAACACATATTAAAGGTGTTTGTCCATCAACACATATTTGTTTATCAAAATTTCTTTGTCCATATTTAGGTTGTTTCCAGATCTTGGCTATTGTGAATAATGCTGCAGTGAATATGGGAGTGCAAATATCTCTTTAAGATCATAATTTCATTTTTTTTTTTAATTATAACCAAAAGTAGATTTCTGGATTATAAGGTAGCTCTATATTTAATTTCTTGAAGAACTTCCATAGTGTTTTTGTAATGGTTATACCAACTTACTTTCCTACCAACAGGGTACAAAGATTCCCTTTTCTCCGTATCCTAACACGTGTTACCTTTTGTCTTTTTGATAATAGTCATTAACAAGGTTGCCAAGAGCATACAATGGAAAAAGCATAGTCTTTTCAATAAATGGTGTTGACAAAACTATATGCAGAATTAAATTGGATCCTTATCTCACACCATTTACAAAAATCAACTCAAAATGGATTAACAACTTAAATGTAAGATGTGAAACTGTAAAACTACCAGAATAAAACATTGGGTAAAGTCTTCTTGGCATTGGTCTAGGCAACGTTATTTTTTTTTTTGGATATGACTCCATAAACACATGAAACAAAAGCAAAATAAACAAGTGGGATTGTGTCAAATTTAAAATCTGCACAGTAAAAGAAATATCAGCATCATGAAAAAATTGAAGAAAATATTTTTAAATATGTACCTGATAAGATGTTACTATCCAAATATATAAGCAACTCTTACAACTCAATAACAAAAAAATAAATAACCTGATTTAACAATGTGCAATGGACCTGAACAGACATTTCTCCAAAGAAGACATACAAATGTCTAACAAGTATAGAAAAGGGGTTCAACATCACTAATCACCAGAGAAATGCAAATGTCCTTCATTTTTGAAGGACAGTTTGCTGGATACAGTATTCTTGTGTGGTGTTTTTGTTTTTGTTTATCTTTCAGCATTTTGTATATATCTACCCATTCCCTTCTGTTCTGCAAGATTTCTGCTTTGATAATCTTATAGAAGCTCCTTTGTATGTAATGAATCACTTTTCTCTTGCTGCTTTCAAGATCTTCTATTTATCTGTGATTTGACAGTTTGATTATAATGTGTTGGTGTGAGTCTCTTTGGAATTATGTTAGTTGGAATTCATAGAGCTTCTTGAATTTGCATGTCCATTTCCTTCCTCAAATCTGGGAAGTTTTTGATCATTATTTCTTCAAATAGGCTCTCTGCTCCTTACTAATTCTCTTCTCCTTCTGAGACTTGCATAAGGCATATATTGGTTTTCCTGATGATGTCTCATAATACTCATGCTCTTTTGACTTCATTTTTTTTTAGCATCTCTGATTCAATAATATCAATTGACCTATCTTTAAGTTTTCTGATTCTTTTTTCTGCTTGATAAGATCTGCTGCAGAATCTCTCTAGTGAATATGTCAATTAAGTTATTGTATTCCTTACCACCAGAATTTCTATTTGGTTCTTTTTTACAATTTCTATCTCTCCTGATATTCCCATTTTTTTCGCTGTTAATCCTGATTGTATTTACTCATCTATGTTCTATTTAGCTTATTGAGCATCTTTAAGACTTTATTTGAATTCGTTGTGAAGTATTCATAGATCTCTATTTCTTCATGGTCAGTTTCTAGAGATTTATTTTGTAAGTTTGAATGGGCCACTTTCCCCAGTTTCTTTGTATATCTTGTGATCTTTTGTTGAGATTTGGGCATTTGAAAAAACAGATGTGATTATAGCAAAGTTGCAGTATACAAAGTTGACATACAAAACTCAACTGAATTTGGATTGGGAGTTTAGGATTGACATGTACACAGTACTATATATAAAATAGATAACCAACAAGGACCATAGCACAGGTAACTCTGCCCAATATTATGTAACAACCTAAATGGGAAAAGAATTTGAAAAATAATAGATACATGTATATGTATAACTGAATCACTTAGCTGTACACCTGAAACTAACAACATTGTTAATCAACTAAACTCCAATATAAAATAAAAAGTTAAAAAAATAAATTAAGATTCATAATGGAAAAACGTCAATTGCTTTCCTATATATCAGCAATGAACAAATGTAACTTGAAATTAAAAACACAATACATTTACATTTGCAACCAAAAAAGTGAAATACTTTGGTGTAAATCTAACAAAATATGTACAAGGTCTATATGAGAAAAACTATAAAACACTGATAAAATAAATAAAAGAAGACCTAAATAAATGGATAGGATGACAGTATTGTCAAGATGTTTGTTCTTTCCCCCAGTCTTTCCCCCAAATCTCAGCAAGCTATTTTAATAATATATACAAATTGATTCTAAAGTTTATATGGTGAGGCATAAAATCCAGAATAGCCAACATAATATTGAAGAAAAATGAAGCTCGGAGACTGATGTTATTTGACTTCAAGACTTACTATAAAGTTACATTAATCAAGGCAGTGTGGTATTGGCAGAATAATAGACAAATCAATGGCACACAATAGAGAGCCCAGAAATAGACCCACATAAATATAGGCAAATGATCTTCAATAAGAAGCAAAAGCAATGGAGGAAAGCTAGTCTTTTCAACAAATGGTGCTGGAATAGATGAACATCCACATTTTAAAAAATGAATCTAGACATTGCCCTTATAGCCTACACAGAAAATAACTCAAAATGGATCACAGGCCTAAATGTAAAATAACAGACTTAATATGTAGATGCAAAATAAAAGTCCTAGAAGATAAGAGATGAGAAAACCTAAATGATCTTGGGTATGGTAACACAATGTCCATGGCATTATCCATAAAAAAAAAAATAACTGGTAAGTTGGATTTTATTAAAATTTAAAACTTCTGCTCTGTGAAAGGTAATGTCAAGAGAATGAGAAGATAAGCCATATACCAGGAGAAAATATTTGCAGAGAAACATCTGATAAAAGACTGTTATCTAAAATGTTCAAAGAACTCAAAACTCAATAAGAACACAAACAACCCAATTAGAAAATGGGCCAAGAGACTTATCAGACACCTCTCCAAAGAAGATATACAGATGGCAAATAAGCATATGAAAAGGTGCTGCATGTCATATGTCATCAGGGAAATGCAAATCAAAATGAGATACCATTATGCACCTATTAGAATGGCCAAAATCCAGAGCACTCACAACACCAAATGCTGGCAAGGATGTGGAGCAACAGGAACTCTCATTCATCATTTGTAGGAATGCAAAATGGTGCAGCCACTTTGGATGCAGTTTGGCAGTTTTTTACAAAAATAAACATTTTTTTACCATATTATCCAGCAATCACAATTCTTGGTATTTACCCAAAGATCTGAAAACTTATGTCCACACAAAAACCTGCACAATGATATTTATAGCATATTTACTCATAATTGCCAAAACTTGGAAGCAACCAAGATGTCCCTGAATGATAAATAAACTGTTGTATACCCAGACAATGGAATATTATTCAGCACTAAAACGAAATGAGCTACCAACCCATAAAAAGACATGGAAGAACTTTAAATGCATATTCCTAAGTGAAAGAAGCCAATCTGAAAAGGCTATGTACTATAATATTCCTATATGACATTCTGGAAAAAGCAAACTACAGAGACAGTAAAAAAAGAAATTAGTGGTTGTCACAGTTTGGGGGAGAGGATGGATAGAGCACAGATAACTTTTAGGGTAGTGAAAATATCTGTAGGATACTGTAGTTATTAATACTTGTCATTATACATTTGTCCAAACCCACAGAATGTACAATAGCAAGAGTGAACCATAATGTAAATAATGGACTTTAGGTGACTATGATGTCTCATTGTAGGTTCATCAATTTTAATAAATGTACCACTCTGGTGGGGGATGTGGATAAGCAGGGAGACTGCATTTGCAGGGGCAGGGATATATGGGAAATCTCTCTACCTTCCCTCAATTTTGCTGTGAACCTAAACCTACTCTAAAAGAAATAAAGTCTTTAAAAAATTTTTTTAATTAGAAACAAACAGCCACACCTCTCTGACTTTACTAACTCTCTTCATACGGGGTAAGACCTTCACTAATAAGCCTGGCTGGGGATTTGGGGAGTGTCTAAAATCTTTTCTGAAGCGTATCTTTTCTGGGCTTGTGCAGGTAATTTCCCAGTTAAAGTTTAACCCCTTCTTCTCTGGATCCTGTAAGCTCTTGCTCCCCCTGGTGTCTATCTGTAGTAAGACAGTCTTTCTGATGGTGTCACAGAGGCCCTCAGTCTGGCACCGAACTGTCAATCATGTCGGTGTTTGGAGTCAGGCATGAGGAGACCTTGGGCAGCCCTCTGAAAACCAGAACAGTAGACTCACAGTCCACTCTTCTTTTTCTCTCCTGAGTGGAGGGAGGAGCCTGGGATGTGGGAGTTTTCTCCAAATCAGGCTGTGTTGTGCAGGCAGCGGGATGGGCCATAGTGTGCAAATGCAAGGAACTTTCTTACTGGCTTCTATCCAGTTCTTTCTGGCTTTGCATTCACCTGGGGTGCTGCGACCTCTTATCTGGTTTCTGGAGTTCTCACAAAGGCAGTTTGGGCCATATGTTGTTGTTAAGTCGGTATTTCTGCAGGGGAATGTGAGCCTGAAGCTTCTTACACCACTATCCTGCTGATATCCCTCACTCTTTTGAAATATAAATTTGTATTGAAATTAAATCTGATATTGTATGTAATGAGGAAAATTTTTAGAAGACTTTTTGAAATTTTTTAAAACTTTCTAAAATACCTTTTCCTTTAAAAATATTTTGGCTCATTTATCTTTTTTTTAAACCCTTAGTGTACTCGACTAATTTTACAAACCAACAAAGACATATTTTTATGAAATTTCACATAAGTTATTGTGAGCACAACATTATAAATATCTCTTTTCAGTGACCATGATTGGCTTCTTGTTCTTCCTTACCTGCTTAATTGCTAATATATCATCACGAAGGGAAGGAGTTTTCAAAACCTAATAAATTTTGTTTAAGCTTTAAGTGCTAAAATTGAAAAATTAAAAACATTTTCTAGCATGGCTTACTTTCAGGAGTGCAGGTAAAAAGGGGGGATAACATACTAAAGCACTCAATTAATGTTAATTCTTAATAGAATTTTACTCAGGGTAACTTGTCTTGCTTTTCTGCATAAGGAGGTAATATAAACAAAATTAAGAAATGATGTGTTTTTAAAAGAATTACAAGCAGAATTGAAAAAACTGCCTTTTTTAAAAAGAAGTATAGCTTTTTGATGAAACCATAGCTTTGATAATAGTTGACTGAAATTGTGTTTCTCTGCCAATTATAAAACTATTAACACTAACATATTTATTGAGCACTCCTTATGGAAAAGATCCTTAGGCCTGCTGTAGGCTGTTTTCCTACCAACTTTATTGGAGTGACCAAAGAACATTAAACTGCTGAAAACACAAAATTTTTCTGATTAATAAAGTACATGAAATTATTACTTCTGAGCATGACACAGTATGCAAATATTTTATATTTAGAGTAAAATATTTCAAGAAAACGATACCTACGTTTTAATAGTAACATTTATTTTGTGACCAAAGAATGATTCTCTCAAATGCATCCACATTAAACACACTTGAGTGCACTGTCTTTAGGAATGAATCAATTGGTTAAGTGTCTCTAAAGATATAAATAACAGATCAAGATCTCCTCTTGGCTGATGACATGTAAGGAAAAGTATATTTGGAAATCTGACTTACAGGGAGTTTTGTATGTTTTTAGAAAACATAATTTTCAAACTCAAGATGATTTATCTACAAGTATCACAATAATGGGTATAAATAGCAGATTTTTAAAATTTTGACTCTTCCAAGGTATTATATGCTTTATGCTTCTGTGCTTTATCTATTTATCTGTATATCAGTATGTCTGTTTGTTTTCATATAAATTTATGTCTAGCAATTATTTATTACTCTACTTCAAAAATACTTTTGAGACCACCCAAAACAAATATTTCAGTCAAGAGCTGGGCAGTGCAGGATATTTACCAGGTTGGGAGCCCTAATGGAAATAACTTTTTAAGTTCTCATGAAAAGAATGCCTACAATCTCCTTATTTATTTTCTGAAAAACTAGTGCAAGTTTGACATATACTAGATGAAAACATTATTATTTGGTCTCCATAACTGGGGGTAGATGAACAATGAGAGATTTGTTTGGTATTTAATCTTAAATTTGTTCTACTACTTTTGTCAAGGATTAAAGCAGAATTGCAAGTAGTTTGGACTCTTCTTTTTAATATTTGAGGGTATTTTGTATATCTAGTAGTGTATGAATTAATCAAATGTTAAAATTAAATAATAAATTAAAAATTCAGAAATAATTAGAAAATGATTCATTTCTCCAAACTGTTCCTCCTCTTGGGTGGTGAGTTAATGTACATTATCAGCAAGGTCAGCCTGATGACCATCCCCCTAAAATTATTGGCTTAGCTCTTGGAGTTTGCCTTTTTTGATTTTCCCTCTTCTTGCCCAGAAATTACTACACTGATCTCCACATTTCAAGCTATGTCTTTTTGGCTCATCTTAGGCCAGGTGAAATATCACAGGACCATCATCAGGGTGAAATGTCATAATAACAGTTACACTGCAGGATGACTGTAAAAAACTTCCTTCAGTGCTTGAGATAGGTATCAAAGCAATGGAAACTTTGTTTCACTAGGATTGCTACAAGTTTTGAGGTCTTCATGAATACCTTACTGGCTCATACTCTTCTAGCTTATTATGATATATCACTTAACTCTTTATGTTACAGTGATTTTGCCAGGTAGAACAATGAGCCACACATTATGACATATCTGTACACTTCTTGTGGATGTACTTCTTTCTGAAATTTCTACATTTAAAAAATGCAGAAATAGTTACCATAGCAGTCTTGAGCTCATGCTTATTTGTTATATAACTAGACACATGCTGTGGAAACTGGCAAATCTCTGAATTTCCTTATGTTAAAGTAGAACAAAAATAAACCTGTCTTTGAAAAAATATGGCTCCATGAATGTAAATGAGTTTGCTTTAATGATGGAATAATCCACATTTCTTGTCCAGGAAACTTTTTAGGTTAAATCTTTCTTCTTTTGGTGGTCTGCGTCTGGGGAAAGACTAAGCCCTATCATAAACTGTCTGAGCCATAAATACCAAGGCAGATGCAGTGGGAGGTAACTTGCAAGAAGTTATTGTAACTGAAATAACTGAAAAAATAACTGAGCACAGGCTCCGGACGCGCAGGCCCAGCGCCTGAAATAACTGAAAAAATCATCAGCCCTTTGGGGTCTAACATATAGTTATTTCTACTCCTTAGTTTACAAAATTTTCTGTTATATAGTTAAGAGAATCATGGATCAATGCTACAAAGAAAAAAACTAAAAACAAGACACTTATAATTACCTTGTTTTCTTGAATACTGGCAAAAGTCCAATATATACAAGCTTATATGAAATATAGATACTGGCATATATAACTGAAAACACACTATGGATTCAGAAAGAGCATTTTTTTACCGTACAACTTTACTATGGACTAGTTGTGTTCCTTTCCTCCATAGCTTCTTTTTGATGAAATGAAAAATTCAAATTAATAAATAAGATGTTAAAATTTTTACAGCTGGAGTAGTGTGCAAATTAAAAGGCAGTGTTGGGCTTCCCTGGTGGCACACTGGTTGAGAGTCCGCCTGCCGATGCAGGGGACACAGGTTCGTGCCCCAGTCCGGGAAGATCCCACATGCCACGGAGCAGCTGGGCCCATGCGCAATGGCCGCTGGGCCTGCGCGTCCGGAGCCTGTGCTCAGCAACGGGAGAGGCCACAACAGTGAGAGGCCTGTGCACTGCAAAAAAACAAAAACAAAAAAAATGCAGTGTTTTACATTCTGAATCTGATAGAGTATCACTTAATCTAATCTGTATATTATGTTCAGACATTATCTATTAATGTCACTTAATAACAGTGACATTTTTGTCCATTTATTACAGCATTGCTGAAAAATAATAAAGAGGTTTCAACTAAATACGAAGAGCATTCTTGTGGTAGTTTGACTTAATAAAAAAGACAATATAATACATGTGAAACTCACTTTGGCCATCCTTGGGGGACATTAAAAAATACAGTCATTCTGCAGAAAAGAAGAAACTAAGCATGAATTTCCTAGCTTCAGAGGTTATGGTTATGTAGTCTGACAATATATAGGCTAAGTGGCACTTAAAATGTATCCATTTATATGCTCGATAATAGAATGTATGTGATATTCATATGTTTGAATGCCTGTAATAAAATAGGATATATATAAATAATATATACATTATTATATTAATATCTATTTACATATATATGACATGTATGTATATATAAATGAATATGTATATATGTACATAAACAGTAGTATAATTATAACAGTAGTAAAATAATAATTTAAACGACCATAAATAGCAATATATATTGTTTTACTACTATTATTATTTACATGTATATTATTCTATTGTATTCATAGAATAATATACATGTAAGTAATAATAATAATAGTTTTATAACATGGGATATATATACTACATATGTCATATTATATTATTATATGTTATATAATATATATCTCACTGTATGCATTTGTATATTATGTTCAGTGAAAATAGCCAAAATACAAGGTTGATACATAGAATGATCAAACTTTTGTGAAATGGCATTTATCAGGATAGGATTGCCCATTTTGCAGGCAAAGATAGAGCTTGAAATCTTGTATTACTCATACACATAGAGGCTGATGCAGGGCAGGGAGTCCTCTTTCATTTTGAAGACATATTCAGTGGTGTCTGCGGTCTGCAAGGTCATCATGGCTAAGAATGGAGAGGTGAAGGAATTGTACCAGCTCTTAGTTGGCTTGACCAGAAGGTGAGACATGTTCTTTGTCATCACATCCATCATCCAGAACTAGACCCACAACTTACACATACGTGCAAGACATCCTAAGAAATTACTCTGCCACAGACGTACTATTTTTAGAAAATGAAATATCCTTTGTAAAGGATGCTATTAACATCAAAATATTAATTGCAGCGTTCTAAGTGTTTGATTATGGTTAATTTCAATTCTCTTCTTTGTGTTTTTTCTACCCTTTCCCAAATACTCCATAATATGTACTATTTTCATAAAATAAGTTTTAAAGTACTAAAAATAAAAAGTAGCCATTGACCCCATGTCATATTACTTTAGCTTTTTATTATTTTTAGAAACTATTAATCTACCTTTGAAAAAACTACTTTGACCCTCAGTCAAACAACTGTATTCTGTGAGCATTCACTTTGTGCCTAGGTAAAACATAAAATGTAAGGTCATAGGTACTTAATTAGATTTTAAGATTGAACATTAAACATAGTTAAATGTGTTCTGTCAACTTTGTAGCATTATATTTGTAAGTTTATGCTAAAACCATAAAAATAGGAATTAAGAGATGATAAACTTTATGTGGCAGGAAAGAGGATGTGATGGGAGAAAGTGGAAGAATATGCTGAGATATAATTTCAAGGGAAAATCATTGGCAAATATCCGAATATCAAACACTTGTATCTCCAATATAAGCAGCTGTACCAACTGTGGGGTATGAATATTGTCAAACCATTTTTGTTTTTCAAATTAATTGCTCTAGCATCTATCTCTCAGATTATGTCAAAACATCCAGATCTCTCATGAAGCCCTCTTTGGACTTGAATTATCCAAAGAACTCAGAGCTGTTCAGTCAAAAAGGGTCAATCATGTTGCCCCTGGTACTTCATCAAATACCAGCTGAAGAGGAAATTGGAGGGTTTGTTTCACTGTTTTTGCCTCTGCAAAGCTTCATTGCAGCATTGCTGAAAACTCTCCCTGAAAAGTCAAGTTCCTGAGGTTACAGCTTTTTCATCAAAAGAGACCTGCACAGCCATTGTTTCTAAGTCATGCCAACTATAATAAGGTACTTCAAAAAAAGAGGCAATTTCCTACACTTCCTTAATCCTTTGCCATTTGATGTGTGGCTTTGCAGTTCCTCCCAGCAAGAAATGAGTTTATTCTCCTACCCCTTGATCTGGGATGGTCTTGTCTCTTGATGTAACCAACAGAAGATGGTGGAAGTGATACTACAGCAGCTCGAAACCTAAGCCTCTGAGGACTTTGCAGCCTTCTTCTCATTCTCTTAGGATCCTGCTGCTGCCATTTGAACAAACCCAGGGCAGCCAGCTGAATGAAGAGCAGGATGGCACCCCCATCATCAAACTTGATAGTGAGTTGAGGTCTCCAGGACGAGCTAGTCCCTAGCCAACCCATCAGAGAAGCCCAAGGTAAGATCACCACGCCTGGCCCAGATCATCAGAACCACATGACTAACAACAGACTCATAAGCAGTAACAAGTGATTGCTGTCTTTTCTATGTTCGTTTGAAATTTTATTCTTATTTATGTTATATAATCAATGTCTGTCTCCCAACCCCCTCCCCATTAGATTGTAAACTCTATGAGCATGCAGTCATGTCTGGACCATTCAACACCGAATCCCCAGCACCCAGTACAATGTCTGGCACTTAGCACACTCTCAATAAATACAGGGTGGATGAGACTGTTCAAATAGCTGGGATGATGGTGGCTTAATCAGTAGCAGAAAAACTGAGGAAAGGAGACTAACATCACACGAAGTGGACAGAACAGGTATGAGACAAGAATCAGAATCAGTTCCGATTTTATGGCCTTCTGACTACACTACTAACTATATAGTCTGGGCAGGTCAACAACCTTTATCCACCACACCCTCAGTTTTCCCCTCTGTAAAATGAGAATAATATCCCTGCAGCCGGGGACAACGAATATCCTCCAAGGCAGAAACAATAATAAGTCTAGAGGAGGGTCATAGTGGCCCAAATGAGGGCCAGCCATCCACTGAGAAAAGCTGGAAGACCAAATGACTGCTGCCTTAAGCCTCTAAGCTTTGGTAGGGTTTGTTATACAGAAAGCTCATCCCCACAGACAGGTGTAGACGGCTGCTCTGGAGCTCAGGATCCCAGTCCAGATTAACACATTTTCCTTCATGTTGAGTTTTTCTGGTTCCCTTTCCTGTCAGTGGACATAATTTATCAAAGAAATTTTGCTAATATAGAACTACAAAGGGAAGAAGTGAAGGTCTGATCCTCTCCATCCCAGCAGGATTTCTCGCTATGAAAATTTATGACCTCCTCAACAACCCTTGTGGCTGCAGCCAACAAGTGTCACACAAAAGGACCCAAGGAAAGTTCTGGAAGTGATGGGTATGTTTAATATCTTGATTGTAGTGAGGGTATCATAGATGTGTATATATGTCTAAACTCATAAAAATGTATACATTAAATATTTGTATATTAATTATACCTCAGTAAAGATTTTAAAAATGAGTCATCATAACCTTCCCTGAGGGAAATAAAAACCACAAAAGTTACATTCAGCTGGATATGTTTCAGAGTAACTTTCTGTATATATTCAGATTTAGAAGTTACAGATATGTTCTCTAGTAAACTGTTAAACCCAAATTGTTCTAACCAAAGTCAGAGAGAATGGGGGTGAGACAGGCTGGGACCTGGGCCCCTTTGCTGCAGTGCTTGCACCTGGACAAATGTCTCCAAAAAAACTGTAGGGACTAAAAATAGCTGCATGCATGAGCAACAAAATACAAAGAAAGTATAGGGACTAAAAAGGACTGCGTGCATGCGCAGTTGGGGCAAAAACTGGACAAAAGATACAAAAAGACCAAAAAAACCCAACTGCCACTTCTGAGGCGCTTGGAGCAAAAGCAGGGTACTGCACATGCTCCCTGCACTCAACACCACCTAAGGGCTGGGCAGACCACCTAAGCCACCCTTCTGGCCTGACCCCTAGACACACCCCTACCCTCACCCCATATAAGGAACAAGCTTGTCCCCTCGGGAAGCGAGCAAGGGAAATTGTTATTTGTTTTCACCCCCTCCTGCAGCCACAGGGGTCCCAATAAAGCCTTTCCTGAATTTCTTGTCTGGCCTCTAGTCAATTTCTATTGATTAAGGAGGGCAAGAACCCTGGTGGGTATCAGGGGTATCCTGGTAGGTAGCTGGGAGTACAGTGACTTCAGTTCCTGGGTTTATCCTGCCTTAGTCTGACTTGGCCACATGACTCACCCTCACTGAGACTCAGACCTCTTACCTGTAAATGGAGAAGGAAATATGACTGGCTTCATCAGGGGCCCCAGTCAGTAGCCAGCACTGATGTCGTGTGTCTGCAACCTCTCTGCCTGCAGTCTGCTGTCACCATATTAGAATCCACCAGGACTGTGATCTTTGTCATGCACCAGAGAGGGAGGACAGGGACGTGCATGCTCTCTGCGTGTCCCTCACTGTGCAGTAGGGAGAACTGGATATAATGATGTGAGTACACTGTGTGCACACAACTCCTCCCAAGTAGCAGGATTCCAGAAATGCTTGAGATGACTAAGATGAGGAAGAGAGCAAAGACAGATATTTGTAAGAATTTGGGAATCGCTAAAAGTAAAACCCAGATAGCAAAAGACCAAAGTACTTGAACTTACACAAAATGTATGGTGCAAAAATCTTACAACATAGAGGCAGAATAAATGTTCTTAGAAATCAGTCTCTTCCATTTGCTGTGTTGCTCTAGACAGCAGAGGCTCATCTCTGCTGGGAACATGGTGTCCTGTGGGCCTTGGTAAATACACATGGTGTGGTGGTGAAGAGCACTGCACAGAGCAGCCTGCCCAGCTTTTACTCTGATGTTATCACTTTGTAGCTATAAGACAAACCAGGAACTGCCCTACTAGTGCTCAAGTGAGGCCTCTGGAGCCAGCTGATCTGTGGTTTACAAAGTATGTGATTTCAAGCAAATTGTATACTCTTCTGGGCCACATCTGTGAAATGGAAATACTAATAGTGCTTACTTCATAGTGCTGTGGTGAGAACTGAATTTATATATATATATATATATAATATAGTGTTCAAAATAGTCTCTAGGGTATAAATTCTCAATAAGTGTTGACTATTAATACCATTGTACATCCCTATATAAGTTACTTAATCTCTTTCTTCATCTCTAAAATGAGGATTATAATAATTTACATTTATACATAGAGTTGTTCTAGGATGTAAAGAAATGAATGTGTATAAAACGAGTATAACAGTGACTGAAAAAGTAAGAATTCAATAAATATTAGTAATTATTACTATTTTAGTTTGTAAATTTATAATTAAACTATCAGTGATTCTTAGAAGTGTTTAAAGGGGACACTATAATTTATTTTATGCATTTTATTCTTAACTCTTAAAAACCCATCCCACTAAAAGTTCCTTTTGTTTCATATTGGCTGTTTTATTAATTTTTTTTTAATTTCAGAAGTTACCAATTATCCTATTGCCTTCAAATTACTTATACAGGGACACATGAACCTAAGCCATATTTGGATATAAAAGGATTACAGAAAGTCATTTCTGCTTTTATTTCAATAGCATCTAAGCTAAACATCAGCTCAATTTTTTCTAGGTAATAAATGATCACAAGGGTATTTTTTTTCATTTCAGGATACTTTATAGCTTCTAAAGTACTTTCACCTGCATTATCTAATTTTAGAAATACCATTTTTCACAATTTCAATAAAGAGAAAACTAAGTCATAGAAATGAAATAATTTACCTAATACATTGAGTAAATGTCAGATTCAGGATTTGATCCATGGTTTTTAGACCCCAGGCTCCATGTTCTTTTCACAGTATAATATTTCCCTTCAAAATCCACAAAATTAACATTTTGAAAGAATGTTGATATTTCAAGTTCTACATTCACTGGCAACTTAACAACCTAAAAATGTCATTAAAAGTAATATGAGAAATTATACTTGTAATAAGTAGAGCAAATTAATAAATCCAACTTAAATCTAGTGTAGTGTGCTAGTAATTAATGAATAAGTTTTGACTAGTATCACATCAATTTAAATTGTATTTATACATAAAAGAGATGACACTTTTTTCTTTGCTGACTACTTTCTTTCCTGTTTTCTCATCAGATGAGTTGGAAGTGATTTACATAATTATATGTTTATATAGCCAGGATGGTAAGGCATACTTTCTTAATTTTACTAAGTACCAAAGGCTGGAAGTAAAAATCTACTTATCCATCCATCTATCCATGCATCCATGTGTGTGATTTAATATGAAATTTCCAATGGGCCATATATGAATGTGGCACAGACTTGGATCTAGAGAATATTACATCTTTTTGTGAATTTGCCTAGTTAGAAGTTAAGTCTTGAGTTTAAAATATTTGGGTTCCCAGGTATAGTTAGGAATAGTTAGCACAATATAGTGGAAAGAGACTTTAGCATCAGGCAATTTTTTTGTAAAGTGTGTATTTATACTATGTCAGAAATATCTCCCACAAGCTCTGATTGTATTTCTTTACTGGTGAAAAAATACACAGTTCTGGATAGCACCAGACAAACTTAAATATAAACCCTAGGTCTGCAAGCAAGCAGACGGTCTTGGACAAGTCACTTAAATTTATTAGCCACATTTTGCCCATGTATAAAGTGAGAGAATTAGTTCATACACTCCAGATTTGCCGATAAGTGTAGGCAGGATATGTGCGTAGAATCTGTTATATAATTTAGGCACTTTATGTATGTTGTCATCATGATCAGTCAACACAATCATGATTATCATCTGTTAAGACTAGATCTCTCTCTTCCATTGTCATGGAAGAAAGAATTGAATTGCATTTTCATTTTCATTTAAAGAATGTTTCAAGCTTCATAAGAAAGAGTTTCTTATAAGTATACTAACCAATATTTTTGAGTACTTACTATGTGTCAGGCATAATGTCAAGAGCTCCACGCTTACTATGCCGTTTAGGAGTAATGTTACTGCGAAGTTAAATAGTAGCTAGTGCAATCTTTATCATTTTTTCTAATGTAATAATACTCAGGCTAATTTGTTGAAAGTTTTAAACCTAGTAAAAGATAGATCCAGTACTCGGATTCAAGGTTAATTGACTCTTTTATTACTTTCTGACCGTACTTTATATTTAAGTATATATGAGGTGGTATCTATATGAAATAAAAATGCAGAAAAAATTAAAATATTTAATAAAGACTTGAAATAATTTGTTGATAATTTTATACAATATAAGAAACAAAAATGAAAAGAGTTCAAAATTCATGTTTACTAAGAATGAAGTATGGATTTATAGGAATAATGGTTACCCACAGAAAAAAGAATACCATCCTAATGTTTGTGAAACAAAGGAAAGAAATATTGGGCTGTAGTCCCATAAGGGCCATAGACTTTAGGAATGAGTATCTCAAGAGAAGGAAGTCATGACCTAAAGGCAAATGTGAGAAGGACTGTGACCCAAGTGTCATACAAATTTCACAAAAAAAAATCCCCCAAATCTAACTATATAATTCTGAATAATCTCAGTGAGAAAGAAAAATGGAAAATGGAAAGTGTCCAAAGAAATGACATTTTTGAACAATTAGCGTCATGAAGAACTCAGATTGTAAAAAAGACAACAAGATATACATTTGAAATGAACATCAAATAACAAAGACATTGATAAAAAACAAATGGTCTGACAATATACTGAATATTTCAGTGATACAAAAACCTTAAATTTTATAGGATTATGTGTTTAGGAACTAAAGATAATTACTAAAGAGTAGGAACTAAAGATAATTATGAAATAGTCTTTAGTTTGCTCTTGTTTCCTTTATGAACCTTCCAGCTGGAAAATGAAGGAAATAAAAGCCTTTCATGAGTATACTCTGTGGGGTTTGGTGACTCCTTTTCATATATCAAATACCAGAGAAATCTTTGCCCAACACTTTAAAAATGTAAGATATCATTATTATCTCATGGGCTGTAAATGTTCTCATGTCATGCTAAGAGATGACAAAGATGGAACTTTTTTATATTGTCAGTTTGCAATTCAGTAATTGTGCTACCTCAGATAACTTATTTAACTTTTTTGTACCTTTGTTTTCTCACCTTTAAAATGAAGATCAAAATAATCCTTAGCTCACAGATTCATTGTGAGATTTAAGTAGGTTAGCATATTTAAAGCATGAGGACCAAATGGTACATAGTAGCATTTAATACTTCCTATTACCCTACTCCTTGGTGTGCTGATGAACTATTCCTAAGCAGGTGCATGGGAAGGAGCCTGGGCTTGAAGTGTTGGCCAGTGTCTATGGTGTAAATACACCCATCATGACTGATCTCATCTCGCCCAAGTCGCTGAATGAGAGTTGGGAAGACATGCATCCCGCTACAGAGTGTTTCCATGATGCAGATACCAATAACGCCAGGAGAACAGATGACAGTAAAATGCAGTAAAATAATTAGAAATAATGAGTTTTGAGTATTTGTTATTTTGTTTTTAGGAAAAAAGAAAGAAAAAAAGGATTACTTGACTAAGGAATTACAAAAATATACAGATCTTCCTTGACTTACTGTGGGGTTATGTCCCGATAAACCCATCAAAAGTTGAAAGTATTGTAGATTGAAAGTACATTGAATTCACCTAACCTACTGAATGAACATCATAGCTTAGCCCAGTTTACCTTAAATGTGCTCAGAACACTTATAGTAACCTACGGTTGGGCAAAATCACTTAACACAAAGGCCATATTATAATAATATATTGAATAGCTCCTGGAATTGATTGAGTGCTGTACTGAAAGTGACAAATAGCATGGTTATAAGTGGACCTGTTGTTTGCCCTCATGATCACATGGCTGACGTGATACCCTGACCATGACGCTCCCAGCATCCTGAGAATATTATATGGTATATCACCAGCCTAGGGAAAGGTCAGGTTCAAAATCCGAAGTAGAGTTTCTACTGACTGTGAACTGCTTTTGAACCATCGTGAAGTTGGAAAATCATAAGTGATTCTTTGTTGTGTGCAAAGCTCACCCAGAATTTTAGGTTCTAGAAGCTCAGAACTACACCACTGACAGTGTCCACTCATCTGACAACCATCTGACTCCCCGCAGAGTAAAGTCCATGAATAAAGTTTACTTGTTTACACGGGCTTGTTGGGATTAAAAGTAATATTTTAAAGATATATCTATATCTTTAATATTGTATTATATACCTGTATATATAAGTTTTGCTTTTCCATGCTTTGTAATTTTTTACAATGAAGATATATTACTCTTACTATTAATTATTAACAACAAAAAAATAAAGACATATAACATCCAACTCAAAGTAGTTCATATGAAAACAGGATTAATTCACTAACATTACAAGGATGTTAGGGCACAATTGTGCCTTAGTTATAGTTGGAGCCAAAGGTTCACACTAGTTGTAACAGCCCTCTTTCTCCTCACAACTGCTTGTGACTATGAATTTGTTCTATCCCCTCCTAATGCCAACAGGTTTCCAGCTTTATTCTAAGTAGATGATCACATTCTCCCAGTTAATATTACCTCAATACCAAGGAAGTGTGTTTTACATTTGATTTAGAGTGAAACACTTGAAGAGGATTCTGACTGGTCTTGTGCAGGTTTTTTTTTAAACATCGTTATTGGGGTATAATTGCTTTACAATGGTGTGTTAGTTTCTGCTTTATAACAAAGTGAATCAGTTATACATATACATATGTCCCCATATGTCTTCCCTCTTGCGTCTCCCTCCCTCCCACTCTCCCTATCCCACTCCTCCAGGCTGTCACAAAGCACCGAGCTAATATCCCTGTGCCTTGCGGCTGCTTCCCCCTAGCTATCTACCTTACTACGTTTGTTAGTGTGTATATGTCCATTACTCTCTCTCGCCCTGTCAAAACTCACCCTTCCCCCTCCCCATATCTTCAAGTCCGTTCTCCAGTAGGTCTGCGTCTTTATTCCTGTCTTACCCCTAGGTTCTTCATGACATTTTTTTACCTTAAATTCCATATATATGTGTTAGCATACGGTATTTGTCTTTTTCTTTCTGACTTACTTCACTCTGTATGACAGACTCTAGGTCTATCCATCTCATTACAAATAGCTCAATTTCATTTCTTTTTAAGGCTGAGTAATATTCCATTGTGTATATGTGACACATCTTCTTTATCCATTCATCCGATGATGGGCGCTTAGGTTGTTTCCATCTCCGGGCTATTGTAAATAGAGCTGCAATGAACATTTTGGTACATGACTCTTTTTGAATTTTGGTTTTCTCAGGGTATATGCCCAGTAGTGGGATTGCTGGGTCATATGGTAATTCTATTTGTAGTTTTTTAAGGAACCTCCATACTGTTCTCCATAGTGGCTGAACCAATTCACATTCCCACCAGCAGTGCAAGAGTGTCCCCTTTTCTCCACACTCTCTCCAGCATTTATTGTTTCTAGATTTTTTGATGATGGCCATTCTGACTGGTGTGAGATGATACCTCATTGTAGTTTTGATTTGCATTTCTCTAATGATTAATGATGTTGAGCATTCTTTCATGTGTTTGTTGGCATTCTGTATATCTTCTTTGGAGAAATGTCTATTTAGGTCTTCTGCCCATTTTTGGATGGGGTTGTTTGTTTTTTTTGTTATTGAGCTGCATGAGCTGCTTGTAAATTTTGGAGATTAATCCTTTGTCAGTTGCTTCATTTGCAAAAGTTTTCTCCCATTCTGAGGGTTGTCTTTTGGTCTTGGTTATGGTTTCCTTTGCTGTGCAAAAGCTTTGAAGTTTCATTAGGTCCCATTTGTTTATTCTTGTTTTTATTTCCATTTCTCTAGTAGGTGGGTCAGAAAGGATCTTGCTGTGATTTATGTCATAGAGTGTTCTTCCTATGTTTTCCTCTAAGAGTTTGATAGTTTCTGGCCTTACGTTTAGGTCTTTAATCCATTTTGAGCTTATTTTTGTGTATGGTGTTAGGGAGTGATCTAATCTCATACTTTTACATGTACCTGTCCAGTTTTCCCAGCACCATTTATTGAAGAGGCTGTCCTTTCTCCACTGTACATTCCTGCCTCCTTTATCAAAGATAAGGTGTCCATATGTGCGTGGGTTTATCTCTGGGCTTTCTATCCTGTTCCACTGATCTATCTTCCTGTTTTTGTGCCAGTACCATACTGTCTTGATTACTGTTGCTTTGTAATATAGTCTGAAGTCAGGGAGCCTGATTCCTCCAGCTACTTTTTTCGTTCTCAAGATTGCTTTGGCTATTCGGGGTCTTTTGTGTTTCCATACAAATTGCGAAATTTTTTGTTCTAGTTCTGTGAAAAATGCCAGTGGTAGTTTGATAGGGATTGCATTGAATCTGTAGATTGCTTTGGGTAGTAGAGTCATTTTCCCAATGTTGATTCTTCCCATCCAAGAACATGGTATATCTCTCCATCTATTTGTATCATCTTTAATTTCTTTCATCAGTGTCTTATAATTTTCTGCATACAGGTCTTTCGTCTCCTTAGGTAGGTTTATTCCTAGATATTTTATTCTTTTTGTTGCAATGGTAAATGGGAGTGCTTTCTTGATTTCACTTTCAGATTTTTCATCATTAGTATATAGGAATGCCAGAGATTTCTGTGCATTAATTTTGTATCCTGCTACTTAACCAAATTCATTGATTAGCTCTAGTAGTTTTCTGGTAGCATCTTTAGGATTCTCTATGTATAGTATCATGTCATCTGCAAACAGTGACAGCTTTACTTCTTCTTTTCCGATTTGGATTCCTTTTATTTCCTTTTCTTCTCTGATTGCTGTAGCTAAAACTTCCAAAACTATGTTGAATAAGACTGGTGAGAGTGGGCAACTTTGTCTTGTTCCTGATCTTAGTGGAAATGCTTTCAGTTTTTCACCATTGAGGATGATGTTTGCTGTGGGCTTCTCATATATGGCCCTTATTATGTTGAGGAAAGTTCCCTCTATGCCTACTTTCTGCAGGGTTTTTATCATAAATGGGTGTTGAATTTTGTCGAAAGCTTTCTCTGCATCTATTGAGATGATCATATGGTTTTTCTCCTTCAATTTGTTAATATGGTTTATCACATTGATAGATTTGCATATAATGAAGAATCCTTGCATTCCTGGAATAAACCCCACTTGATCATGGTGTATGATCCTTTTAATGTGCTGTTGGATTCTGTTTGCTAGTATTTTGTTGAGGATTTTTGCATCTATGTTCATCAGTGATATTGGCCTGTAGTTTTCTTTCTTTGTGACATCCTTGTCTGGTTTTGGTATCAAGGTGATGGTGGCCTCGTAGAAGGAATTTGGGAGTGTTCCTCCTTCTGCTATATTTTGGAAGAGTTCGAGGAGGATAGGTGTTAGCTCTTCTCTAAACGTTTGATAGAATTCACCTGTGAAGCCCTCTGGTCCTGGGCTTTTGTTTGTTGGAAGATTTTTAATCACAGTTTCAATTTCAGTGCTTGTGATTGGTCTGTTCATATTTTCTATTTCTTCCTGATTCAGTCTTGGCAGGTTGTGCATTTCTAAGAATTTGTCCATTTCTTCCAGATTGTCCATTTTATTGGCATAGAGTTGCTTGTAATAATCTCTCATGATTTTTTTTTATTTCTGCAGTGTCAGTTGTTACTTCTCCTTTTTCATTTCTAATTCTATTGATTTGAGTCTTCTCCCTTTTTTTCTTGATGAGTCTGGCTAATGGTTTATCTATTTTGTTTATCTTCTCAAAGAACCAGCTTTTAGTTTTATTGATCTTTGCTATCGTTTCCTTCATTTCTTTTTCATTTATTTCTGATCTGATTTTTATGATTTCTTTCCTTCTGCTAGCTTTGGGGTTTTTTTGTTCTTCTTTCTCTAATTGCTTGAGGTGTAATGTTAGGTTGTTTATTCGAGATGTTTCCTGCTTCTTAAGGTGGGCTTGTATTGCTATAAACTTCCCCCTTAGAACTGCTTTTGCTGCATCCCATAGGTTTTGGGTCGTTGTGTCTCCATTGTCATTTGTTTCTAGGTATTTTTTTATTTCCTCTTTGATTTCTTCAGTGATCACTTCATTATTAAGTAGTGTATTGTTTAGCCTCCATGTGTTTGTATTTTTTACAGATCTTTTCTTGTAATTCATATCTAGTCTCATGGCATTGTGGTCAGAAAAGATACTTGATACAATTTCAGTTTTCTTAAATTTACCAAGGCTTGATTTGTGACCCAAGATATGATCTATCCTGGAGAATGTTCCATGAGCACTTGAGAAAAATGTGTATTCTGTTGTTTTTGGATGGAGTGTCCTATAAATATCAATTAAGTCCATCTTGTTTAATGTATCATTTAAAGCTTGTGTTTCCTTATTTATTTTCATTTTGGATGATCTGTCCATGGGTGAAAGTAGGGTATTAAAGTCCCCTACTATGAATGGGTTACTGTCGATCTCCCCTTTTATGGCTGTTAGTATTTGGCTTATGTATTGAGGTGCTCCTATGTTGGGTGCATAAATATTTACAATTGTTATATCTTCTTCTTGGATCGATCCCTTGATCATTATGTAGTGTCCTTCTTTGTCCCTTTTAATAGTCCTTATTTTAAAGTCTATTTTGTCTGATATGAGAATTGCTACTCCAGCTTTCTTTTGGTTTCCATTTGCATGGAATATCTTTTTCCATCTCCTTACTTTCAGTCTATATGTGTCTCTAGGTCTGAATTGGGTCTCTTGTAGACAGCATATATAAGGGCCTTGTTTTTGTATCCATTCAGCCAATCTGTGTCTTTTGGTGGGAGCGTTTAGTCCATTTACATTTAAGGTAATTATCGATATGTATGTTCCTATTCCCATTTTCTATATTGTTTTGGGTTCGTTACTATAGGTCGTTTCCTTGTCTTGTGTTTCTTGTCTAGAGAAGTTCCTTTAGCATTTGTTGTAAAGCTGGTTTGGTGGTGCTGAACTCTCTCAGCTTTTGCTTGTCTGTAAAGGTTTTAATTTCTCCATCAAATCTGAATGAGATCCTTGCTGGGTAGAGTAATCTTGGTTGCAGGTTTTTCTCCTTCATCACTTTCAGTATGTCCTGCCACTCCCTTCTGGCTTGTAGGGTTTCTGCTGAGAGATCAGCTGTTAACCTTATGGGGATTCCCTTGTGTGTTATTTGTTGTTTTTCCCTTGCTGCTTTTAATATGCTTTCTTTGTATTTAATTTTTGACAGTTTGATTAATATGTGTCTTGGCGTATTTCTCCTTGTATTTATCCTGTATGGGACTCTCTGTGCTTCCTGGACTTGACTAACTATTTCCTTTCCCATATTAGGGAAGTTTTCAACTATAATCTCTTCAAATATTTTCTCAGTCCCTTTCTTTCTTTCTTCTTCTTCTGGAACCCCTATAATTCGAACGTTGGTGCATTTAATGTTGTCCCAGAGCTCTCTGAGACTGTCCTCAGTTCTTTTCATTCTTTTTTCTTTATTCTGCTCTGCAGTAGTTATTTCCACTACTTTATCTTCCAGGTCACTTATCCGTTCTTCTGCCTCAGTTATTCTGCTATTGATCCTATCTAGAGTACTTTTAATTTCATTTATTGCATTGTTCATCGTTGCTTGTTTCATCTTTATTTCTTCTAGGTCCTTGTTAACTGTTTCTTGCATTTTGTCCATTCTACTTCCAAGATTTCGGATCATCCTTACTATCATTATTCTGAATTCTTTTTCAGGTAGATTGCCTATTTCCTCTTCATTTGTTAGGTCTGGTGGGTTTTTATCTTGCTCCTTCATCTGCTGTGTGTTTTTCTGTCTCCTCATTTTGCTTATCTTACTGTGTTTGGGGTCTCCTTTTTGCAGGCTGCACGTTCGTAGTTCCCGTTGTTTTTGATGTCTGTCTCCAGTGGCTAAGGTTGTTTCAGTGGGTTGTGTAGGCTTCCTGGTGGAGGGGACTAGTGCCTGTGTTGTGCTGGATGAGGCTGGATCTTGTCTCTCTAGTGGGCAGGTTCACGTCTGGTGGTGTGTTTTGGGGTGTCTGTGGCCTTACTATGATTTTAGGCAGCCTCTCTGCTAATGGGTGGGGTTGTGTTCCTGTTTTGCTAGTTGTTTGGCATAGGTTGTCCAGCACTGTGGCTTGCTGGTCGTTGAGTGAAGCTGGGTGCTGGTGTTAAGATGGAGGTCTCTGGGAGATTTCCACCGTTTAATATTTTGTGCAGCTGGGAGGTCTCTTGTTGACCAGTGTCCTGAAGTTGGCTCTCCTACCTCAGAGGCAGAGCCCTGACTCCTGGGCTGGAGCACCAAGTGCCTTTCATCCACACGGCTCAGAATAAAAGGGAGAAAAAGTAGAGAGAATTGGTAGAAGTATGAGGAAAGAAAGAGGGAAAGGAGGAAAGGAAGGAAGGAAGAAAGAAGCAAAGAAGGAAAGAAAGGAGGGAGGGAGGGAGGGAGGAAGGAAGGAAGGAGGGAAAGAAGGAAAAAAGACAGAAAGAAAGAAGATACAGTAAAAATAAAATAAAGTATAATATAGTTATTGAATTAAAAAATATTTAGAAAAAAAAAGGGACGGATAGAACCTTAGGACAAATGTTGGAAGCAAAGCTATACAGAGAACATCTTACACAGAAGCATACACATACACCTTCACAAAAAGAGGTAAAGGGGGAAAAATCATAAATCTTGCTCTCAGAGACCACCTCCTCAATTTGGGGTGATTCGTTGTCTAAAGGAGGGAAGGAAGGAAGGAAAGAAAGAAAGAAAGAACGAAGGTAAAGTATAATAAAGTTATTACAATTAAAATTATTAAGAAAAAAAAATTTTTAAAAAAAACCATGGACGGATAGAGCCCTAGGACAATGGTGGAAGCAAGAGTATACAGACAAGATCTCACACAGAAGCATACACGTACACATTCACAAAAAGAGGAAAAAGGAAAAAAAATCATTGATCTTGCTCCTAAATTCCCCCTCTTCAATTTGGGATCATTCCTTGTCTATTCAGGTATTCCACAGATGCAGGGTATATCAAGTTGATTGTGGAGCTTTAATCCGCTGCTTCTGTGGCTGCTGGGAGAGATTTCCCTTTCTCTTCTTTGTTCTCACAGCTCACAGGAGCTCAGCTTTGGATTTGTCCCTGCCTCTGCGTGTAGGTCGCTGGAGGGCGTCTGTTTTTTGCTCAGACAGGACGGGGTTAAAGGAGCCGCTGATTCGGGGGCTCCGGCTCACTCAGGCCGGGGTTTGGGGGATGGGGAAAGGAGGGGCACTGCGTGCGGGGCGGGCCTGCGGCGGCAGAGGCGGCATGACGTTGCGGCAGAGGCCGGCGTGACGTTGCACCAGCCTGAGGCCCGCCGTGCGTTCTCCCTGGGAAGTTGTCCCTGGATCCCGGGAACCTGGCAGTGGCGGGCTGCACAGGCTCCTTGGAAGAGGGGTGTGGAGAGTGACCTGTGCTCGCACACAGGCCCCTTGGTGGCGGCAGCAGCAGCCTTAGCGTCTCCCGCCCGTCTCTGGGGTCCGCGGTTTTAGCCGCGGCTCGCGCCCGTCTCTGGGGTTTGCGCTTTCAGCCGCGGCTCGCGCCCGTCTCTGGGGTTCGCGCTTTTAGCCGCGGCTCGTGCCCGTCTCTGGAGATCCTTTAAGCAGTGCTCTTAAACCCCTCTCCTCGCGCACCAGGAAACAAAGAAGGAAGAAAAAGTCTCTTGCCTCTTCGGCAGGTGCAGGCTTTTCCCCAAACTCCCTCCCGGCTAGTCGTGGTGCACTAAACCCTTCAGGCTATGTTCAAGCCGCCAACCCCAGTCCTCTCCCTGAGCTCCGTCCAAAACCGAAACCCGAGCCTCAGCTCGCAGCCTCGCCCGCCCCGGCGGGTGAGCAGACAAGCCTCTCGGGTTGGTGAGTGCCGGTCGGCACCGATCGTCTGTGCAGGACTCTCCCTGCTTTGCCCTCCGCACCGGTCGCTGTGCACTACTCCGCGGTCCTGAATCTCCCCCCTCCGCCTCCCGCAGTCTCCGCCCACGGAGGGGCTTCCTAGTGTGTGGAAACTTTTCCTCCTTCACAGCTCCCTCCCACTGGTGCAGGTGCCGTCCTTATTCTTTTGTCTCTGTTTTTTCTTTTTTTCTTTTGCCCTACCCAGGTACGTGGGGAGTTTCTTGCCTTTTGGGAGGTCTGAGGTCTTCTGCCAGCCTTCAGTAGGTGTTCTGTAGGAGTTGTTCCACGTGTGGATGTATTTCTGTTGTATCCGTGGGGAGGAAGGCGATCTCCGTGTCTTACTCTTCCGCCATCTTCAAGGTCCCCCCTCTTGTGCAGGTTTTGTACCCCATCACAACCCATCACTGTAGCCTTGGAAATAGAGTATTCAAATTGACCCACATAGATCATATTTTATCTGATGGAGGACAAGTGGTTTGCTAAAGATTACAGTGCTATAGAAGAGAAAAAAATGATTCTTTAAAGAAAGGTACATGGGGTGGTAAATGATATATGCCTTACTGTAATTGTGAAGTGAAGGTGAAAGGTGAATTGGTAGTCAGAGGAAAATGGAAGGCTGATGGCGAGCTCATGAAATAAAACTCTATGATGAGATTTTGAGTTCCTTAAAGCTAAGAGGAACTATAAATATGGTAGATGGAAAGATCGGATTCAAAATGATCTCAATAGGCAGAAATGAAATGCATAAGACAAGACGTAACTTCACAGGAGCAAATATAAATTCCTACATTTAGTTCAAACAATTGGTTTTGTATAAATAAAAAGTGGAAAACAGGATTTATAGCAGTTCTACTGAAAAAGCAAAATGTGAAGTTTTATTTAGCTTCAAGTTCAATAAGAACTGACAACATGACACTGTTGCTAAAAACGGTAATTTAATCTCAGGCTGCTGTCTGGTTCAAACAAAGGAGATTACAGCCTCCCTGTACTCTGTGCCAGACATGTTAAATCCAAATTTTTTCCGGTTTGGGATTCCATACTTTACAAGTGACAGTAACCAACTCAAGGGAATCCTGAGTGAGATGAATAGGGTAGAATAATATTATCCCCAAAATGACACAATAAACTGGGTATATTTTTATCTTAGAAGGGATGGCTTCAAGGGTGTATAATATCCTCCTTCAATTCAGATGCATCAATGGAAAAGGAAAATAATTAATTCTGGGCTCTAGAGGGACAGAAATGCACCAACTGTCAGAAGTCAAATCAAAAGATTCTGGCTCATGAAGATGGCATTTCTAAGAGCAAAAAGACCACATATCAAACTAGTGTGTGTCTTTCATTGGAGGTGTTAAACTATAAATTAGCACAGTGAAGTGAGAAAGAAAAAAAATATTAATAAAAGAAGGGATGAATGAATAAGAGTAGGAAGCTCTAGACATTTGTTCCTGATAAAACACTATAAAATATCATTTAAAGTATATGTATCAAGGGCAGACAGCAGAAGCAAGAAGATTTATAATCCTGCATCCTGTGGGAAAAAAAAAACACATTCACAGAAAGGCAGACAAGAGGAAAAGGCAGAAGGCTATGTACCAGATGAAGGAACAAGATAAAACCCGAGAAAAACAACTAAATGAAGTGGAGATAGGCAACCTTGCAGAAAAAGAATTCTGAATAGTGATAGTGAAGATGATCCAGGACCTCAGAAAAACAATGGAGGCAAAGATTGAGAAGATGAAAGAAATGTTTAACAAAGACCTAGAAGAATTAAAGAACAAACAAACAGAGGTGAACAATACAATAACTGAAATGAAAACTGCACTACAAGGAACCAATAGCAGAATAACTGAGGCAGAAGAACAGATAAGTGACCTGGAAGACAGAATGGTAGAATTCACTGCTGCAGAACAGAATAAAGAAAAAAGAATGAAAAGAAATGAAGACAGCTTAAGAGACCTCTGGGACAACATTAAACACAACAAAATTTGCATTATAGGGTTCCCAGAAGGAGAAGAGAGAGAGAAAGGACCAGAGAAAATATTTGAAGAGATTATAGTGGAAAAATTCCCCAACCTGGGACAGGAAATAGCCACCCAAGTCCAGGAAGAAGAGAGAGTCCCATACACAATAAACCCAAGGAGAAACACACCAAGACATATAATAATCAAATTGGCAAAAATTAAAAACAACGAAAAACTATTGAAAGCAGCAAGGGAAAAATGACACCATACAAGGGAACTCTTATGAGGTTAACAGCTGATTTCTCAGCAGAAACTCTACAGGCCAGAAGGGAGTGGCAGGACATATTTAAAGTGATGAAAGGGAAGAACCTACAACCAAGATTATTCTACCCAGCAAGGCTCTCATTCAGATTCAATGGAGAAATCAAAAGCTTTACAGAAAAGCAAAAGTTAAGAGAATTCATTACCACCAAACCAGCTCTACAACAAATGCTAAAGGAACTTCTCTAAGTGGGAAACACAAGAGAAGAAAAGGGCCTACAAAAACAAATCCAAAACAATTAATAAAATGGTCATAGGAACATACATATCAATAATTACCTTAAAGGTGAATGGAATAAATACTCCACCCAAAAGACAGGGACTTGCTGAATGGGTACAAAAAGAGGACCCATATATATGCTGTCTAAGAGAGACCACTTCAGACCTAGGGACACATACAGACTGAAGGTGAGGAGATGGAAAAAGATATTCCATGCAAATGGAAGTCAAAAGAAAGCTGGAGTAGCAATACTCATATCATATAAAATAGACTTTAAAATAAAGAAAGTTACAAGAGAAAAGGAAGGACACCACACAATGATCAAGGGATCAATTAGAGAAGAAGATATAACAATTATAAATATATATGCACCCAACATAGAAGCACCTCAATACATAAGGCAACTGCTAACAGCTCTAAAAGAGAAAGTGGACAATAACACAATAATAGTGGGGGACTTTAAGAGCTCACTTACACCAATGGACAGATCATCCAAACAGAAAATTTATATGGAAACACAAGCTTTAAATGACACAATAGACCAGATAGATTTAATTGATATTTTAGGACATTCCAACCAAAAACAGCAGATTACACTTTCTTCTCAAGTGCACATGGAACATTCTCCAGGATACATCATATCTTGAGTCACAAATCAAGCCTCAGTAAATTTAAGAAAATTGAAATCATATCAAGCATCTTTTCTGACCACAATGCTATTAGATTAGACATGAATTACAGGGGGAAAAAAACATAAAAAACACAAACACATGGAGACTAAACAATACGTTACTAAATAACCAAGAGATCACTGAAGAAATCAAAGAGGAAGTCAAAAAATATCAAGAGACAAATGACAATGAAAACACGATGATCCAAAACTTATGGCATCCAGCAAAAGCAGTTCTAAGAGGGAAGTTTATAACAATACAAGCCTACCTCAAGAAACAAGAAAAATCTCATATAAACAATCTAACCTTACACCTAAGGGAACTAAAGAAAGAAGAACAAAACCCAAAGTTACAAGAAGGAGAGAAATCATAAAGATCAGAGCAGAAATAAATGAAATAGAATCAAAGAAAACAATAGCAAAGATCAATAAAACTAAAAGCTGGTTCTTTGAGAAGATAAACAAAATTGATAAACCATTAGCCAGACTCACCAAGAAAAAGAGAGAGATGACTCAAATTAATAAAATTAGAAATGAAAAAGGAGAAGTTACAACAGACACCACAGAAATACAAAGCATCCTAAGTGACTACTAAAAACAACTCTCTGCCAATAAAATGGACAACCTGGAAGAAATGGACAAATTCTTAGAAAAGGTATAACCTTCCAAGACTGAACCAGGAAGAAAGAGAAAATATGAACAGACAAATCACAAGTAATGAAACTGAAACTGTGATTAAGAATCTTCCAACAAACAAAGTCCAGGACAAGATGGCTTCACAGGTGAATTCTATCAAACATTTAGAGAAGAGCTAACACCCATCTTTCTCAATCTCTTCCAAAATATTGCAGAGGAAGGAACACTCTCAAACTCATTCTATGAGGCCACCATCACCAAAGCCAGACAAAGATACTACAAAAAAAGAAAATTAAAGACCAATATCAGTGATGAATATAGATGGAAAAGTCCTCAACAAAATACTAGCAAACAGAATCCAACAGCACATTAAAAGGATCATACACCATCATCAAGTGGGATTTATCTCAGTGATGCAAGGTTTCTTCAATATACGCAAATCAATCATTGTTATACACCATATTAACAAATTGAAGAATAAAAACCATATGATCATCTCAATATATGCATAAAAAGCTTTCAACAAAATTCAGCACCGATTTCTGATAAAAAATCTCCAGAAAGTGGGCATAGAGGGAACCTACCTCAACATAATAAAGGCCATATGTGATAAACCCACAGCAAATGTCATTCTCAATGGTGAAAAACTGAAAGCATTTCCTCTAAGATCAGGAACAAGACAAGGATGTTCACTCTCACCACTATTATTCAACATAGTTTTGGAAGTCCTAGCCATGGCAATCAGAGAAGAAAAAGAAATAAAAGGAAAACAAATTGGAAAAGAAGAAAAACTGTCACTCTCTGCAGATGACATGATACTATACATAAAGAATCCTAAAGATGCTACCAGGAAACTACTAGAGCTATTCAATGAATTTTGTAAAATTGCAGGATACAAAATTAATGCACTGAAATCTCTTGCATTCCTATATACTAATGATGAAAAATCTGAAAGAGAAATTAAGGATACACTCCCATTTACCATTGCAACAAAAAGAATAAAATACCTAGGAATAAACCTACCTAGGGAGACAAAAGAGCTGTATACAGAAAACTATAAGACTCTGATGAAAGAAATTAAAGATGATACCAACAAATGGAGAAACATACCATGTTCTTGGATTGGAAGAATCAATATTGTGGAAAAGACTATACTACCCAAAGCAATCTACAGGTTCAGCGCAATACCTATCAAATTAACAATGGCATTTTTTACAGAACTAGAACAAAATATCTTAAAATTTGTATGGAGACACAAAAGACCCGGAATAGCCAAAGCAATCTTGAGGGAAAAATACGGAGCTGGAGGAATCAGACTCCCTGACTTCAGACTACACTACAAAGCTACAGTAATCAAGACAATATGGTACTGACACAAAACCAGAAATATAGATCAATGGAACAAAATAGAAAGCCCAGAGATAAACCCACACACTTATGGTCAACTAATCTATGAGAGACGAGGCAAGGTTACACAATGGAGAAAAGACAATCTCTTCAATAAGTGGTGCTGGGAAAACTGGACAACTACATGTAAAATAATGAAATTAGAACACTCCTTAACACCATACACAAAAATAAACTCAAAATGGATTAGAGATCTAAATGTAAGACCAGACACTATAAAACTCTTAGAGGAAAATATAGGAAGAACACTCGTTGACATAAATCACAGCAAGATCTTTTTTGATCCACATCCTAGAGTAATGGAATTAAAACAAAAATAAACAAATAAGACCTAATGAAACTTCAAAGCTTTTGCACAGCAAAGGAATCCATAAACGAGACAAAAAGACAACCCTCAGAATGGGAGAAAATATTTGCAAACGAATCAACTGACAAAGGATTAATCTCCAAAATATATAAACCACTCATGCAGCTCAATATTTTAAAAAAAAACAACACAATCCAAAAATGGAAAGAAGATCTAAATAGACGTTTCTCCAAAGAAGACATACAGGTGGCCAAGGAGCACATGAAAAGCTGCTCAACATCACTAATTATTAGAGAAATGCAAATCAAATCTACAATGAGGTATCACTTCACACCAGTTAGAATGGACATCATCAGAAAATCTACAATGAGGTATCACCTCACACCAGTTAGAATGGACATCATCAGAAAATCTACAAACAACAAATGCTGGAGAGGCTCTGGATAAAAGGGAACCCTCATGCACTGTTGGTGGGAATGTAAATTGATACAGCCACTATGGAGAACAGTATGGAGGCTCCTTAAAAAACTAAAACTAAAATTACCATATGATCCAGCACTCCCAGTACTTGGCATATACCCAGAGAAAACCATAGTTCAAAAAGACACGTGCACCCCAATGTTCATTGCAGCACTATTTACAATAACCAGTTCATGGCAGCAACTTAAATGCTCATTGACAGATGAACGGATAAAGAAGTGGTACATATATATAATGGAATATTACTCAGCCATAAGAAGGAACGATACTGGGTCATTTGTTGAGATGCGGATGGATCTAGAGACTGTCATGCAGAGTGAAGTAAGTCAGAAAGAGAAAAAATAAATATCGTATATTAACACATATATGTGGAACCTAGAAAAATGGTATGGATGAACTGGTTTGCAGGGCAGAAATTGAGACACAGACATAGAGAACAAACGTATGGACACCAAGGGGGGAAAGCGGTGGGGATTGGGGGTGGTGGTGTGATGAATGGGAGATTGGGATTGACATGTATACACTGATGTGTATAAAATTGATGACTAATAAGAACCTGCTGTATAAAAAAAAATAAAATTTAAACTTTCAGAAAAAATAATAAAATATATGTATCAATTATATTCTAATTTTTTTTTTGCCTTCTGCAATTTGATGTTTTGACTACGTCTGTATCAGTGAAATGGTCACAAAAGTGAATATATCAATCAACCCTAAAAGTTTCCTCATGCTCCTTGGGAATCCCTCCCTTCCAAAACACGCCTCACTTGCTCCAAATCAATTTGGGGGAAATTAGCATCTTAACAACAGTGTGCCTTTCAATTCTGGAAGACATTATATCTCTCTATGTTTTTGTATCTTTAGTTTTCCTCAGCAGTGTTTTGGAGTTTTCAGTGTTAAGAGTGTTGCTCATATTTTTTTGGAGTTTATTTTATTTTCTCTTTTTGGTGCTACTGTAAATAGTGCTGGGTTTTTTGTAACTGTCAGCCTTAAGTTTGTCACACCTATAAAGAAACACAATTCATGTTTGTATGGTAATTTTATATCCTGTACCCATTCTTGTGGATTCCATCAGATTCCCTATGTATGTGAACATGTCTGAGAACAAAGTCAAGAGCACAGCCCAGGAAAAGCTTATGGCTGTAGTGGATAATGGCTCTCATACCCATTCAGTGCTCAGCAGCTCAAGAAAATACACTGAAGCAAAATTTTGAGAAGGGTAACTGAAATAAAATTCTATATTACAGTTTCTCAGTAAGGTAGAATGGACAAATATATATCTAAGACATTATTTTATAAGTATATTATGATCCATTCTGTGTTCATAAATTCTAAGACCTAAGAAAAAGCCCCTTTGAATAAACAAATAAGGTTGGGTTCAGAAAAATGGACAAAAGCAGATGAATGTTGTTATTCTCACTCTTTCTGAAACATGTAGCCCAAATAGTTACTTTCAAACAGGCTTAAATAATATTGCTTCCAAATTTTATGTATTTCTATCTTTTTCCATTTTCTGATTTTTTTGATCTTTACAAACTTTTATCTTTTTTGCATTTAGTACTCTAAACCCCTTATTTTTATTTATCAACTCACCTTTGATCTTTCATTCTACACCTTAAATTTCCCCAAGTGGGTGAACTGGGAGCATTGGTGTATGAATTGAAAACAAAACAGTTAAAAACGGAACAGATATGAACTCATATCCATATTGGTTTGATAGTTTAAAGAGTCACCACTTACATACATGATGAATAGGAATCACATCTGCCTTTTATTCCTAAGAAGGAAATGAATCTTATTCTTTCATGCTATAGTTACAGAAATCCAAGCCACAACTCAAATCCTTTTTCCTTAAGGAAGCACAACACAATCTCAATGTATTTTTTGAAGACTTGTAGCTGGGACATTCTCTAGCACTGATTATAGGTTCTTGGGGCCAGAGACGAGGCTTCACAGTTGGTTGGATCCAACTCCAGTGCCTACTACAAACTGTTCTTTTGTGGGAACTGCTGAGTCTGTATTTGTTTATTGAGAATGTTTTATTTTATGATGCAGTCACGTGAACTGAGCAAATAGTGCAGCTGAGTGTGAAATCATAGGGTCAGCTCAGTTCACTAAGTCTTTGCATGCAAATTTGTAGAAAAATAGGACAAATCAAATGGTTTGATCTTCCTTTGATGATGAGTGAAAATCAGCAACAGTCTGGATTCAAAGGAAATGACCATATATTATATTAACTATTTTCTTGACTGGGTTATCTGGAAGGTTAGCTTTCCTCCCCACTCCAATGTGTCTATTAGCCATGACAATTATATTGGTCATGCTTTTCTACTTTTAAAATGTCTCCATTTATAATATCCATTAAGTTGTGTACCTAAATCTTAAACATGCCACACACAAAAAACCAAATGATTATGCTTGATATCATGAAAGTTAATGTTTATATAATAATATAGCAATATGTCAATTAATCTGTCAACCTGAATCTCAGAAAATTTGCTTCACACTCTTCAGATGATACAGCTTATTAGGGGTAGAGTTGGAAAAGTAATAACAAACATTGTATTTTATTGTTTAAAAATAATATTCAAAATTTTTTCTTGGTAAAATTCATTCTGAAATAATAAATTTTAAAACAAGAGTTAAATACAAGTAAAAGAAAATTGAAAATATGCAATTTAGCTTAATTATTTCTATGCTTTTGTAGTTGTTGTTTTGGTGCTAGTTTAATTATTTGATGTGAATTTCTCTTCTATATAAAATTTGGTTTAATTTTATTTTCTATAGATAGAGAGTTAAGAGAAAAGGGTGCAGGAAAGAAACCAAGCCTGCCAATAATGTAACAAATGAGGAATTAATAGTTAAATGGCAAAAAGGCAATGCTATAATGTAGAAAGAACCTGGGCAAGCAATTAAGTGACCTGGATTATATCCCGGCTCTGCCCACAAAAAATACTGTCCAGTAAGTAGATATTAAAGCAATGCCCTTCACATTTTATATACATATTTTTATACATTACTTTATTTGTTTACAAAATTATCTCTAAGGTACACATTATTCTCCCCTTGACAGATGAAGAAAGCCAATTAGGGAGGGTAAGTAACTTGGAAAGTTCTCATGGCTAGTAAGTGCTTGGCTAACAACAGGGCTCAGTAGTGATTCCAAAGCCAAGTTCTTTCCATTTGTCATTTAACTTATTTCAGACTCGTATCCTTATATATAAAAAAAGAAGGAGGATTGATTAATCCTTTAACCTATGTCAATTTGCAGCCACTCCAAAGGGTAAATAAAACCTTTAGTTTAAAAATGTGTGTATGTGACATTTGCACAATGAGTGAGACAGTAAAACAGACTGTTCACCTGTCTCTAGGGCAGAGCCCCACTTCCTAGCATCCCCAACCCCCAAATATTTTATCTGCACAGGAATTACTCATTTGAGTAAAACAAAAATTTTGAAAATAGTTATTATAACCTGAAGAAAATTACAGCATTCATTTCTAATACTGAAAAACCATGCTGGAACACTCTTTCACTAAACCAGAAAATATACTTTCCTCTCTCACTAGCTGGACTCATATTTCTTTTATTAATTCAGTATGAGGTTCATAGAACAATGCATTTTATGACTATTAACTCACATCCTGTCTTCTCAGTTTTCAGTGGAACTCCCCTAACTGTGAAAAGAGTTCCATATTAAAATCTATAGTAGGACACGACCCATGGTTTTGTGCCTCAAATTTTCATCAGTGGAATTATAACTCCATAATTCATGGTTAAATGTTGGTAGTTTCTGTACTTGAATAGCATATATTTAAAGTATATTTACAAAGCACGGAGATGCAAACATTCTAAATAATTTGTGATGTTGGTTTTTTAGACTGTTTTCTTTAATGTGGTATTGTTTTTACTTACTCTAATTTAATGAATTAAAGGTAAAGCAAAAAAAAAAAAAAAGGTAAAGCAAATTGAAAAATGAAAATGATGGAAAGTTCAAGTACAATTTCCTTGTATACTTTTGTAGGGAAGCTTGGAAGGAATGATTTATGTGTAACACTTGAGGTCTCCAGCACAGCTGATGACATGCTCCTCATACCCTGCAACCATCTGATGAAGGATTTCTCACATTTCTCTTAATAATACCTATTTTAATAAGTTTTGTTTCTTAAGTTTAAGAATTTAACAATAGGTTAGAAATGTTTCTTGACTGTTGTTTATATTTCATTCTGAATACATTCCTAATATTTTCTGAGCTTTTCCAGGGGTGAGGCTAGCTCTCACAAAGAAGGCCCCTGCACTCCTGGAAGGTGTGGAGTGAGGCTGGTTCACACATCTGGGTCCAGCAGAGCTTCTCTGGGAGCTGAAATTGGACTGAGCATTGTGCTGAGAAGTCTGAATAAGAGTATTCCAAATGGGAGGAACAGTAAGTGCAAAGCTACTGAGATAGAAAGGAGCTTAACGTGTTCACTGAACAGAATGCAAGCCAGTGCTGCTGGAGGATTGGAGAAAAGAGGGAGAGGTTTGGGATATAACATTAAATAGATACACAAGGACAAGGGATGTGGAATTGCCAAGGAGTCTGGATTTGAATCTAAGAGGAGGATTTTAATCAAGAGAGTGATTGGTTCAACTTGTTTTAAGATTATCCTCTCTGATTCAGCTAAATATAGATAATTTGTAAAGCCATGATCACAAGGGAATAACATAGATAAAGAAAAAGTAAAAAACCAAAACTATGGCTTAACCCAACATTTAAAGTCATAACAGATGGATTTAAGAAAGACAATTGTTGAGGAAGTGCCACCAATTCAAGGAGATCAAGAAACTACTTTGTGGAATCCAAGAGTGGGAAGCATTTCAAGAAGAGAGTGGCCATCTGTGCTGAGAGACTGAATAATATGAGGGCAACAGGAAGGCAGCTGATGGGGTTGAAAGCACATTTGAACAAGAAGAGATTTGATAGAGAGGAGTGGAGCCTAACGTTATTATAAGAAACTGGGTGTCCATGGCTGCAGAGTGGCAAGACTACATTTGCTGAAGACAGATTTTCTCTATTCCACATACCAGGGCCTTAGAAGAGGTAAAAAGCATTTCCTGTTCTAATGGTTAGCTTTCTTCTTTAGCATTATTTTTCATTATACTTTAATGATTTTATGACTCCATAATTATATTGTTTATTGTAATCACAGTATTTTAAGGATTTAATTCATTTGGTAGTTTGAAAATAGTTTTTAAAGAGAAAATTAGCAGTTGACATAATGACTACTTAGGGCAAATAATACCAATATATTATTAATTCTAAAAATGACAAAAATGACCAAGTTTAATAATCAATGTACCAATATAGGTTTTTCATGCTGTTATACTTGGGTGGGTAATTTTATGTTATTTTTCCTGGTGTTCAGCCATTGTTCTACTTATTCTTGAGTGTTTTGCCTTATTTCATAATTAAAAATCTGTACCTCTATAGAAGCCTACTGTGCTCACCCTTCTGATAGGTTCTTTTAGTAGGAAAAATTCAAATCTTTGTGAAAAGTATCTAATACTTTTATATTTTGAAGTCCTTAAAATATTTTACTCATTTTCATTACTAATTACTATTATGCTATGGCTGCCTCAAAGGATTAATGGATAAGGCATTTAAGCATTACTAATATAGTAAATATAGTCTTTGTAGTAAATAAAACTATGTTAATGATGAAAATAAATCTGAAATAAAATAAAGTACACTATCAGAAATTAATGTATAGAACTTAAAACATGTGTGGCTCATTTAACTCAGTTCATAAATATATTTTAAAAACACATCTCAGATAATTGCTAACATGGTGATTCTTTTTAACAAAATTTTAAATGTTTAAATATATACATATTATCCAAAAGATTTTAGCCTATTTTTATCAAAGCAGTAATCAAATGCTTTTTACTTCAGTTAAATGCTTTATTAAATACATATCTTCCATCCTGAATTTAAAAGATGAAGAACTAAATGTGATTTGTGAGTTAAATTAATGTAATATTTGTTATTTATCTCCAAAAGATTACCTAGTAAATTCTTTGCATCCTGTCTGCTTTTATAAATCATTTCTTACCTTACTGAATATCATCTGTTTACCTACTACTCACTTGAATATTTTGGGGCTCTGCAAACATTATGGTAGACACATATCTGTGGTGCCAGTGTTACTGCCAATGGCTCTTATCTCCTCCATTTGGAAATCAGCACACAGGAAGTTAGTGACACTATTATATATTATTAACTATTTTAGGTAGATCTCCCTAAGGCTATTTTCAAGGACACTGATTTTCATTTGTAGAAGCTTTTCTTTGAGGTTGAAAATGATTGTTTCAATCTTTAGGCATCTATATTTGGAACAGAAACTACTGCTTCCCATGTTGATGTCCAAAGTATTGCCAACTCAAGAGACCTTTTTGAAGACCCCAAATTAGAGTCCACCTTGGTAATTACTCCATCTTCTCAAAAACATTTTTTTCTAGGAAGCTAGATAGGATTGTCCATAAGTCAGAAATATCAAACTTGTTCAGGAAGAGTCTTGCTAGAAAATCATGGTTTTTCTGTTATAGAAACATTTTGCTCATCCTCTTTGCAAAACAGCATAGCATATCAATGTACCTAATTTCATCAAACCAATTACAAAGCATTATTAGCTGAATTCCTACATTTAAATGTGACTCTCTACTGGAAGAGGCTGATATTTTTAAGTTTCAGGTGGCCAGCCAGTGACTCAGATTCAATCGGAACCAAGGTTTGCAGATTACTTACCTAGAGGCCATCGCGCTATGCCGTAAAACAACACAAATAAATCCTGTGAAAGATATTTGTCTTTGGACCAGAAATATCTGCAATTATAAAAGCCCCTCATTTTCCAACCACTGTGGCCATAAGATTTATGAGATTCATTGGGAAAAGGGTTGCACTTTAGAATATTGCAATACTCTGTCGGCACTAAAAAATTAATGATACAAAAAACTGTCTGTAAGACAAAAAGTAATAGAAACACTCCATCGTTCAATAATCACTCTGGTATTTAGTATTTCAAGATGGGTAAGATTGTTTCCAATGTATCATTCTGCTAGAATGAAAGAGTGCTTTAAAAAAAAAGAAGAACCTGAGGTGTTTCTTAACAAGAAATTGAAAGAAGATCTTAATATTGTCTAAGCAGATGAAGCAACAGCAGCCAGTTTCCCTTTAAATTGATGTGCTGTGAGATGTATTAAAAGCAGAAGCTTTCTATAATTATGGTATTCAAAAAGTCTAATCATTTAATATACATGTAACTCTTTTAAGAGACTTGAAAAAAACAGAATTCAAATTAATATCTAATTTACTTCAATCATAAGCTTTCCTAGTAATGTTAAAAATGGTATTGCATAGACTTTGAAAAATGTTACCATGCTATTAAATGTCTCATTTATGTTTCATACAGAGTTTTTTGACGTAGAGACTGATTTACTACTGAGTGTTTCTGAATTAAGGAAATAAAGATGGGGAAAATAAAAGGACTCTCAAAAGCTTAGGACATTACAAAATATTTTTTTCTCAGTATCAGAGGGAAAGCTACAATTTCTGTGGACAAGAGGTCTAAAAGCAAGTAAAGAAATAAATATCTTGCATGGACTCTGAGATAACTAATTATAAGATATTCATTCACCATGAAAGATAAGATGTGGACAATGTATTTTCCATAATGATCAATAAACAAGGCCATAAATGGCTCTCATAAAATAACTGAAAAATTGTTCTTATGTAATCAAGTTTTATATGTGATTGTGAAATTAATTAAAAATACTCATATGACATTAAAAGTTCTTGGGAAGATATGAATTCGTTAGAATTCTTAGCATAAACATCATTTCATCTCATTTATTCTGTAAATATTTTATTCATTACCTGCTCTATCCCAGCTACTGTTCTAGGCATTGAGGGTCCAGAAAAACAAGACAGATGGAGTCCTCTGTAGAGCAGATATCTAGTGGGAGTGTGGAGAAGAGGCAACACCCATGTAAGCACATAGATAATTTTAGGCAATTGTAAGTGCAGTGCTATAAAGTAACACCACCTGGGATCTGCTTGGGGTAAGCAATGATATAGGGTGGGAGTAGGGGTTTTTCGTTCATCTAGATCAGCCAAGACCTCTTTAAAAGGTGATGTTAGAGCTGAGTTCTGAATGCTGAGTAGGAATCAAGTATGTAAGGCTGTGGAAAAACTGTGTTCCTGTTTGGGGATCAAATATAAAGGTCCTGGGGTAGAAAACAGCTAGGTTTCATAAATGTTATTTGATATTTTGGTAGCAGATTTTGGCTATTATTGGTGCTCATACTGAAGAAAGGCACAAAGTTAATATTACAGGTATGTAAATTCACAGATTCCTTCATCTAGTATACTCTGAAGTCTTATTCCTCTATTCTTATTTCAGTACAATTCTATTTAAAGAAACAGCAAACAATATGATCCAAACATATTTAAGATTGCATATATATTCATTTCAATGTCAAAATTAAGTGATGATGTAGTCTTCAGGAGACCATGAATAATAAAGCACAGATTTTACTTGTATCATTTTTGCTTAAACTCACTTAATGTAACATAACTTTCCAAACCCAATAATGCAGAGAAATAACACAGCTAAAGCTAACTTTAAACTTGACTTTTAAATTATTTTTCCACTTTAGAGAAAGTTTCATAAACATGTTCTTTTAAAAACAGAAACTTTTGTGCAATAACGTATATTATCAGCAGATTGAAAAAGTAACAAACAGAATGTGAGAAAATATTTGCAAATCAGACGTCTAATAGGGGTTAATATCCAGGATATGTAAATAATTCCTGCAATTCAACAACTAAAACATCTGATTTAAAAATAGGTAAAGGACTTGACACTTCTCAAAAAATATATGTACAAATGGCTAATAAGCACATGAACAGATGCTCAACATCACTAATCATTTGGGAAGTTTCCTTTATTATAAAGGTTCAAGCAGCATAACGAAATGTGAGAAAGCAAAAAAAAATCTTTAAAAATGTTATGTGCTGATTAAATCTTATCTAGACATACATGTTATATAAATAGACAAAATAGAAACTATATGAGCATATGCTTCAAATAAGTCTAATTTGTTGACAGTAACATGTAACACATTTCATCACAACTTAAGATGGATGCAAAATTCTAACACTTGCACTAGAACCTTATCCCAATGGTTATTAAGAAAGTGATTTTTCTCTGGAGTCAAGCAATTTATAAGAAAGACTACACATTGTACATGACATATATTAATACACATTTGTTTCTACTAATGCCATGGTGAATCCCCAAAGCATTGCTTTAATTAAATGTTTTATTAATTAATATAAACCACATGTAGTGAGAATGAAATACACTGCTTTCGTTCTTCTCATTGAGCTACAAAAGCTTTAAGACAAAAGATACTTTTAAAACAGGGAAGCACATCATAAAATGAAAATCCACGGTGGAATCCTTACATTATGAAGAGGTCTTCCAGGCAGCACTTAGCCTCAAAAATCATTTATCTCTGGCTCAGACCTACAAAAGGCCATGAGACACCCCCCAATGTCCCTGGGCAAAGGAAACTCACAGATGACTGGAAGTCATTACACCAGGGAATGTCACCTCTTATGGCTTGTGCTACACATAAATTATTACAGCAGAAATATGGGAAACTGGCAATAACAAGACAGTGGAAATGTGGTTGCTGAACTCTGTAATTGAGAGCAAAAACCCATATTTTAGTTCATTCTCCCTTGTGTTTGCATTGTCTAATCCTACGTCTTTGCATAGACCCACGTAGGTGACCATAGCTGGAAAAGCAAACCCATGGTGATTCTAAAGACTCTAAGTTAACTCATAACGAAAAGTCTTATTCCCCCAGTCAATTTGCTCACTCTTCTGGATTCCACATTTCCTTGTCTCTCCTCAAAATTCTATTTCCCTTCCCACTCTCCTACTCATGACTGGTGACCTCACTTTCTATTTCACTGAGAAACCAGAACACAGTATAAGCAATGGCCAGTTGTACCGACCCCCAAGCATCTGTGTTCCCTCCCTCTCCGTGCCCTCCTAACCACGCTCCCCTCCAAGGCCAGCACCTCCCCTCCTGCACTAGATCTCATGCCCACCATTGTTCCATCTCACAAGATTCTTCTTATGAGAATACAAAATAAATTCTTATTTTCATCATCTAATAATTCCCTTCCTTGACTCCATCTCCCCCAACTGTATTATGTGCCAACTGTTCTTTGTAGCAAAAGTACTCAGAAGAGTAGATACACTATATTTTCCACTTCTCACCTCTCGTTTTCTCTTCATATCGTTCTGATCATGCCTCTGTCCTGATCTGAACTACTCCTTGAAGTGACTGCCTTGCAAAATTCCATGATAGAAGCTTAGCTCTTATCTTATAAGCATGGCACAATCATTTCCTCTGTTTTATTTTTTTAATTCTAAATTATTACTTTATTTGTTTTTACACCAAAGAAATAAATTCAAAGACGAATAAACACTTAATCATCCCCCCATTTTATCTCTTGAGATAACTAATATTAAGAACCTATTGACAAACTTCTTCCTGTTTCTCCATTATTATACAATATTACACAGTCATATGTACACATGTATACAGTTTGGTTTGGTTTAAAAAATGGAATTACACTATATAATTTTCTCCATGATTTATATATTCCTTGTGATTTATGCAGATTTAACTTAGTCTTTTTAATAGTTGAATAACATTCCATAGTAAGGACATACCAAATTGTGTTCAGTTATTCCTCTTTTGCTAGTTGTTTTAATTTCTTGTACTAATAAGAATGTTGATTCAATTAATATCATTGTTCATGTAAGGCTGCTCCTTGGTTCCTCAGAAATCAGAGCCTGAAAGAAATGCATGGGTATGAGGGTTTTGCTAGGTCTTATTGTTTAAGAAGCAGGAGTGAGAGTGGAACAAAGCAGGAAGGACTGAGAGCCATACAAAGATAAGCTATTGAGTTGGCCACCACTAATTGCCTACTTGGTCAATCCCTTGAGACCTTCTGAAGAATTGTGATTCTCTGTCCAAGGAGGAAAGAGAAAGCATTTCTGGCTCTGCTGGCTTATCGATCAAAGGTTTGCACCACAGAGCACTGAGTTCCCCAAACTGGCAGGTTGCACAGACGGGAGTTTTTTTTTTTTAATTTATTTTTTATACAGCACGTTCTTATTAGTTATCTATTTTTACATATTAGTGTATACATGTCAATCCCAATCTTCCAATTCATCCTACCACCACCACCACCCCCGCTTTCCCCCCTTGGTGTCCGTATGTTTGTTCTCTACATCTGTGTCTCTATTTCTGCCTTGCAAACTGGTTCATCTATACCATTTTTCTAGATTCTACATATATGTGTTAATATGCAATATTTGTTTTTCTCTTTCTGACTTACTTCACTCTGTATGATAGTCTCTAGGTCCATCCACGTCTCTACAAGTGGCATGAGTTTTGAATTAGTTCCCAAGATGTACACCCTCATGGTGTCAGCTGTAAACCTCTGGAGCTGTGAGCCAGGAGAGGGCAAAAACAAGACTGGAAGTGAGATGTATTCAGGTTAGGCTGTAACTGTGTGACCCTACTGAGCCTACAAGAAACTCATTTTCACAGAAGTAGGAAAAAAATGATAAGTTAAACCAACAGAATCTAAAATGTGCTTAAAGGGATGTTCAATAATGTTCATCATTTGTACCACTAAGAATTTCTCATGTAATTCCAGAGTCTCTTTTGGGGAGGTAGCTAGCTGCTACCTGTCTGTCTCTTGCAGAGACAATGTATTATGGTAATTAAAATAAGCTAACAATTCTCACTGCCTCAACATATCTCAGGGGCACAAATGATATTCAAAATCTCAGTTCTCCACTTCTTATTCTGTTTTTCTCATTCTCAGCCAGGACTTCACTGGTTTGAGCCATTAGCTGTCTTGAGTTTGTTGGGCTGTGGTTCCTGCAACTGCCTTGCCACCACTATGCCCAGAAAGGCACAGATGCACCCAGGAAATCCTATGGGTTCCTTACATACTCCTTCCCGACCTCACGGTGTAACATCAATGCTACTTCCTAGTGGTGATCTAAGTGGATGACCCCTCCCCCATATAATTCTTTTCTTTTGGTCCACAGGCATGAGTAACCCACATGATCAGGTGGTAATCTCAGCTTCAAGTTCAGTGGAAGATTATCTGTTTATCCTTCAGGAACTAGGAACAAGGACTTCAAACCTGGAGGACCCTAATTTTAGGAAGATAAGAGCATTATTGCAAGTGCATCTCTGGGAGTAACCAGTCCTTTGTTTCTGGACCTATGCATTCTATTAGGAACACACCACTCACCGTATGTTGGTTGTTAATTCAGCACATGTACTGCATCCTTCTGTCATTCTGTTAGGAGTCAGCTGGCTGTTCTGGGTAATTGGGTATGCATTAAGACAATGATCCATGTGGTCTTGCGTCCCCCTTTCACTTTTTCTCGCTAAAAATGGGCCTGTCGTTCTGAGACCATATGGTAGGGGACATCTTGGCTGACGTTCACAGGACAGTCATACTGTCTCTGTGGTGGACGCCCTCTGGAGGGACACAGATACCTACTGACCTTGTGGATGGTCCTATGGTCCATCTACATATCTGTTCCCCAGACTCCCTTATCCCAGACCTTTGAATTCCATCAGGAGCTCTTTTGCAAATAGACAGTGTAAAATATCTACAGAATCCTAAAGGTCTGCATTGCAATTATCCTGCTGAGGCTTTCCAGAAATCTATAGGGTTTATTATCCTTTCCAGGTAACTCTGTTGGACCTTCTGCAACATTGAGCCTGGAGGTCAGGGCACATGCCCTACATACCTGACTTGCTCTCTGGCTCTGGGCTCACTGAAAACTGGACATCACATCCTGATTCATAGGGATAGGACCAGTATTCCCAACTGTGATATATGCTGCCTCAAAATCCAAAGACTCCCACCAAGCTCTGTGCTTCTTTCTGAACACACAGTGCCAGAGGATAAACTTCATCAAAGACGACTTGAAAACCTCAGCAATGCTGGCCAATGCTGAATACATTTTATAGGTCAAGTACTTTGTATTCAGTATTAGAAATATTATTTATATTTGGAAATAAAACTAAACAAAGGAAAGGATAAAGATAAAATGTTGTTAGGTATATAGCATGTACTTTGACAAAGAAGAAATGATGCAACCATTTCATTTTAGTAGGAAGAAAGAGAAAATAATAGAAAATAGAAAAATCCAAGCTATTGCCTCCTAGGTAATAGGTGGAAGATGAAATATATCATTTAAGGCTGATAAATCAAATAGTAGAATCTTAAGTATATAAAAGAGAAACATTAAGTAAAATAACTTCACTGAATAAAATTGGATGATGCAAGAGGAAAAGAGGCAGAGACAAAGAGGTAAAAAGCTTATTTTGCTTTGCTCACAAAGCAAAACACATCATCTAAAAAGAGAGGGGCAAAATAAACTATATGCTAGCATAAATGTAACCTCTAGAACAAAAAGTGTGAACTTTATTAGATATCAGAACTACATCACCATGAAAAACAAACCTCATATATTATTTTAAAATTTAAAGTCAAAGTGATATTTACATATATACTGATTATATCAGTAACGCAAATAAGAATGGCTCACCTATTAAAATTATTCCAGATTGTCTTTCAAAGCAAAAAACAATCCTATGCTATAGACATACACCTAAGCAAATTGATTAAGAAAAGTTAAAAATAGATGAGCAGAAAGCACATAGGCAACTGCAAACAAAAGGAAACTGGGGTTTTCTGTTATCAGACAAGCTAGTTTTCAGTGTAAAAACATTGAATGAAAAAATAAGCTGTTATCCATTACCATTCACAATGTTTATAACAGTCTTGCATATATGTATGCACCGAATAACAGGACCCTTTAAATAGTAAATAATCTCAGTGTTAATTCAAATGTTCAAAAACATAAAAAAAAGAAAACTTTAAGTGATTTCTATGAAATGAGTATGATAGTTGATTTCAGAACTTTTTAAATATTATAGGCAATTATTTTGATGATTACATTGCAGAGATGGCAAATAGCCATCTATTTCTCTTATAATAGCACCTTCAATATACTGTCAATGGTGACTAAAATTTTATGTTGAGAAGGATTCTGAGGGTGCATCTGAGCAGAGTAAATGTATTTGTCAAATAATATACTCATCAGGATAAAACTAAGCAGTAATTGGTCAGATAATTATAACTCCTTACTTACAGTAAAAAAAAACAAAACACTACAGGGGTATTGTGCAAATGACTTTTATTTTACATCTGTGTGTATGTATGTATATACATCTAACTCTAAATTTATTATTGTGATCTATTTTCCACAAACTTTATCACAATGATAAATTTAGAGTTACTACAGATTGGTTTCCTGAGAGTAATTTTGCTGAACTCTAGTCCTGAGTTAGGAAGTGATACAGCTTATGAATAAGCAAGTCATATGTAGCATATTTAGCAAAACTACCAAATTTGGGATTCAACCTGGGTTTATATGCATACTGGGCTAACTCTTTTGGAAAGTTTTCTTGTTATATTTACTTAAACATGTTGTCAGAGTTTATAGAGAGGAAACATTTTATGTGGTTAAGAACACAAAAGCTGTACTACAACCATTACTGTTTAAACGTTCATGTCCTGGCTGTGGGACCCTGAGCACGTTACCTCTTTGCCTCAGTTTCCTCACCTGCACAGCAGGGATTATAATAAGACCTCTACCACAGAGTTGCAGGAAGACTAAAGTGAGTTAAAATGAATTATGTTCCTATAATAGTGTCTGACACATACTAGGTACTATATAAATATCTGTGAATAAGATATGGGGCCCAAAGATGAATCCTTGTCCTCTCAAACATAACAATTTTGACTCATACTTTACATCAATATTTTCCTGTATTTCAAAAGAATCATACTCAACTTTCACAGAGAAGGGGAAAGGTACTTACAAATTAACTTCAGAAAGACATTGTTTTTGTTTTGATTATACATAGAAAGAAATACAATGTTACAATGTAGTTTCAATTATCCAATAACTAAAAGTGACTAGATGAAATATTTATATGGTTTGTCACTGAGTGTTCCTGAACTCCTAGAAACATTTCACAATATATTTTACCTGATGCATATCATATCTATTCAAATTTTAATCTGAGCATGGAATTAGCCCTCTATGTAGACAAATGCCTTTAGCAAGATTGAATAAATTAGATTTTAAAATAATACAATTTTTTCCAGATATTTGAGAGTCACACATATCACCTATGTACTAACATTTTCCAATGCATTTTCTTAGGCTTTAGATATAAATATGATTTCATTTGGAATTTAATTTCACTATTTTTTCAATCCTCTTCAAGGCCAAAGATTGAGATGTGTTAATATATTCTCTAACACAGTGAGTAAAATATAAATAAGTGATTTAGAAAATTTTACCCTATTGTTTGATGGGACAAAGGAAAATGATTAGGAACAATACATATAGGAACAACCTAGAACTGTTGAACCTAGAAATGTTGAAAATGATTAGGAAAAAAATACATATAGGAACAACCTAGAAATGTTGAATCTAAGTTGTCATTTTAATAAGAGGATTTAATAATTTTTTATATTTTATTATATGTCATGAAAAATATTTGTATTTAGTGCTCAAAAATGAACCATGTGAATGCCTAGCATTATTTTGCCCCTTTCTGATGACTGGAACTATGAAATTTATTCAAAATTATTTTTGTGTGACCATCCCTCACTTCCCACTTAACATACTGAACCTAGATTCCTTGGCTCATCCTTACCTATTCAGCTGTTTCTTTATTTTCTTTTATTATTATCCAATTGACAACCAGAATCTCATCTTCCCTATTGGGTTTTTCCTGTTTAATTGAGTGATTTAATAGTCCACACTGAAAATCTTCTGCTTCACTATGTTTTCATTAAAGAAACATTTCCTGATTGTCAATTGCATTAAGGAATATGGAGAAGGCATTTAAAAAATCCCCACAGTGATACTAGGAAAAGAAATATACATCAGTGAAACACTAGAGACCAATTAAAGGCAACAAATCAGTAAGCCCATGATTATGTGGTATAATCAATATGCATGAGCACCAGGAGAATGAAAAATTTGGGAAAATAAGTCTGGGATGTAATTAGGTCTAATTACATTCCCTGATAATAAGCCTGATCATCCGGTGGTGATTTTACATTTATTGTCTGAGGTCATGAGGATGTGGTTTGCCCATTATTCATTCCATGCAGTAAGGGCAGCGCTTGCAAAGGTTTACCTTGTTTGACTTAAGATCTTTCTTAGTATCATTTCTCTCCCTGTGGCTAGTAACTGATACAATTCTGAGTTTTGAGTAAATGCTTTTGTATGTCCATGTTGCACATTTTTTCAAATGTCAAAATAGAGATTGCATAAAAAGAGATCATTCCTTATGGGCATTGTATATGGAAAGTTAGCCGATATTTATCTTTCCATTTTAACTCTGAACTGGAAAAAGATAAATTAAAATGTATTTTCCTCATTAAGTACAAATGGTATTAGAGGACCAAGAAAAATCATCATAGAAGAAGATGAAAATCTCATTAATTTAATATTTTCTATTTTTTCAAATAAGTAATATATTTAGGTTGTAATAAAGAAACAAAAAGTTTAAAGAAAAACTAAAATTTCCAGTCTTGGTTTCTCCTTAAAAAAATAAAATCCATCGTGCCCCGGTCCGGGAAGATCCCAAATGCCACAGAGCGGCTAGGCCCATGAGCTATGGCCGCTGAGCCTACGCGTCCGGAGCCTGTGCTCCGCAACAGGAGAGGTCACAACAGTGAGAGGCCCACGTACCGCCAAAAAAAAAAAAAAAATCCAATTTGAATCCAGCTAGAGAGAGAGCCACTATTAACATAGAGTGACATTGCACACATGGACACATACACAAATCGTAAATGTGCTTTCAGAGTACATGCATTACATGTGCATATTTGCAACGTTAAAAAAGGGGCAGCTCTTTTGCACCTTTCCTGTTTGCCCATTTTTGTTCACCTCTAACCTTAAAAACTGAATTATAAGAATGAGATCACTAAGCAATTGAAACTAACTCCTGACTTACGCTCTCCTGAATGCACACCATGCTTTGCCTAACTTGCTGGTTCTTTTCCTAGATAAAAAGAAGTAAGAATGAAGAATGAAATAGTTAAAGAATGACTAGCTCTCTACCCCTAACAGCCCCCTTAGCAATCCTGAAGGCAGATCAAGCAGGCAAGATAACATCTGAAGAAAGAGTCAGCCAGTCTGCACGCAATGGAGAATGATGCAGAACCTAACCTCCTGCCTTGATGATTCACTGAGATTCTACCCCCCTCACCCCCTCAAACTGTCATGACTGAGCAAAATCTTTGGAGTTGGTCTCTGGACACAAGTCCGTCATCTCCCCAGATTGCCAGCTTTTCTGATTAAAGAAACTTTCCTTTCTACTCACACTTGCCTCTCAAATTATTGGCTTTTGAGCAGTGAGCAGCCAAACCTGAATTCGGTAACAAAACTATAGTAATTTTTTGAACAAATTTGCTACTTATGAACACTGATTATTCTTAGGTCTTTTTGACTAATGAAGACTTACTTGGTAACACTTTTATGCTATAGTTTTGTACATTTGTTTAGGCATATTTATTCACAAAATATATGTAAATATATCTGCATCTCTATCTGCCCTGAAGTAAACTGACTTGGTTAATGAGAAAGCAAATTTAGCTGTTCTTTCATTTGTATTTTCCCAAATACTTCTCAAAAAGAAGTGTATGATTTTATACTTCTATTAACTAAGTCTGGGGGTCTTTTTGTTTTTCATTCTCACCAAATATGGGTATATTTTAAGATTTTCCATAGATGAATAATAGTACCTCATTGTTATTGTATTTTGCAATATTTAATTATAATGAGATTCAACATCTTTTCAAGTTCATTATCCATTTATATTTTTCTTTCTCTTTGCCCATTTATATATTGAGTTTTCAGTCCTCATTAATTTATAAGCATTCTTTACATGTTAAGTTAAGCCAATTGTCATATATTTCTCAGATTCTTATTTGTTTTTGACTTTTTAAATTATTTATTTAGAAAAGTTTAATTTTATATAATTAAATTTAGAAGACAGTATTAATTTTTAGAAATAGATTGTTTCCCCTTACAAGATATACTATAGCAAAAAACCATTTGATAAACAGATAATTGTGTACATTTACATTTTAAATATAAAAAATAGTCACAAACTTGTAGGCTTGTTTATATGTTAAAGTTACAGAAGGCCAGGCCAGCTTTACACACATGACAGAAATCTACTACCAATTACCGAGTTTTGTGAATTAGTGAACAAGCCAGCAAACATCACTTACAATGATGAAGACCACATCAAAAAATGTACTTTGTTCATTTAGCTTGACAAATTTAGTTCAGTACCAATTCTTGGATAATGCTTCAGGGTAGACTAGTAAATGTCTTCCAACAGATTTTGTGAAATAGCTTAGTGTGAGTGATAATGAGGTCTCACTCTTGTTTTCAGCTAATGATTTACAGCTGAGAGCTGGAGGACTGGTGGTAGCAGTGAGAATGATGGGGTTTGCAAGCTATGGAAATGACACTTAACAAGGTCACTTAATGGGGGAACTTATTTTATCTTTTTGGAATAAGATGTAATTTCATGCCCGTCCATAATTTTAAAAGCCTGTAGTGAAACTTGAGTGTCACTGCAACTGAAAATGAAATATTAATGAATGAAATGCATTGAGTTGCAATAGCTAAATCTATCTATGACCTCAAAGAATAAGTGACTTAACAGAGATTCAAGAGCTCTCCCACACCATCTATTTTTAGTTTTTCTATGAATGTTTGTCCTTTATTTTACTCTTAATTTTTATTGGAGTATAGTTGTTTTACAATGTTGTATTAGTTTCTTCTGTACAGCAAATTGAGTCAGTTATACATACACTCATTTTTAAATTTTCTTCCCATTTAGGTCACCACAGAGCATTGAGTAGAGTTCTCTGTGCTATACAGCAGGTTCTCATTAGCTATCTATTTTAGAACTTTTGTCTCTTTATTTACATTCATGTCATATGTGTACTTGCATGAATTTTGATACAATGTTAGCAGTTCATAAAGAAAATAATTAAACAAATTTAATTTTGATCCACATTAGACTTTTAAGAAAAGTAGATTACAAGGTACTCCAAAATGACCATTGTTACAGGATTATGCATGTGATTTTGCAAAACTGTAATTTGGTCATAGGGATTTTTGATGCTGGCAAAATTAGGGTAGAGGCTAATGACAAAAAACTTGACCAATCGTACGCAGTTCCAACAAATCACATGTTCTGGGAGTTGTGGTTTTCATCTGTTCCCTGCCTCTCTTTACACAAATATTTAAAATATATCAATCTGTTTCTAATGGAAACTGGGTTATATAGAAATAAAATTTTCTTTAAATTTCCTTTCCTTCTTCAAATACAAATATCTGAGATCTCATTTTTTGAGTCAGTGGTACATGAATTCTTCTATTATTTTTCTTTCCCTTTCCTCCCTCTCTCCTCTCTTTTCTCTTTTCTCTCCAAAGTGAATGACGTGAAATCAAAGCTGGATGAATGTGTGACCCCCGCCGTAACCCATGTGAGCTCAGCACCTAGAGGGGGACCTTACATCTTACATTCAGGTTTGCCAGCACATGCTAGGTAATTCTTCTTTTCCCAATGTAATTATAGCAGCACTTGCTTTGACTCTCAAAGTTTCCTAGTGGGAAGGATAAATTATATGTTCACCCTGGATATTGGAAAAATGGTGGTCAGGGACCTGCTTTAACTTCTATCCTTTCCATCACTTCAACATCAAAATATTTATTCACAATTTAGTTCAAGCAAGAGAATACAGAGATGTTAAAATTTCAGCAATAAATGGGAAATTCCCAATTCAATTAGTATTAATTTAATAAATTGTCTTTAAAGCAATCCCTGAATATAAAACTATTTTCTCTATTAGGAATGTTAAGAGTCAGTCAGATTTAATTCAGAAAAAAAAATCAATGAGCGATATAATTAGAGACATTTATTTCATTATTAAAGTTTTGGTGTTTGCTTTCGAGTTTCCTTTAATGTACTAATTGCTTGTGGAAGGATAACAGTGTTTGTTTCATGTTTTGTTATAATTTCTTTTCACAATTTGAAGGAAACCAGATGACAGAAAACCAGAAGGGCCCATTGACCTTATTTTCACTAGTTTTGTTGTCTAACAAGTTCATATTGATAAACATAAAAAGAAAAGATAGATAAACACAGGGTTTTAAAAGAAGTTTCTGTCTTCTAGACTAAACAGGAATTAACCCATTTTATTTGAACAATATTGAATATTTGATTTGAAAAATATTTTGGATACTTTTCTGATTGGTTATTTAGATATCTGCTTCAAATATATATATATATTTCAAAGAAGTTACAATAAATAAGATATCAACTAAGGTAGTACCAAGGGAGTAATGCTCACTTTCAAAAGTACAACTGCTTGTTTATTATCCATAAATATTGAAGACAGAATTTATTGCACTAATGCAGAATTAATCAGACTGCTTCTAATTGAAAATGAAATGTTATCTCCCCACACCTGTCTGTTATACACAAAATCAAGCATAATTCACGTCTTTCTTAGGAGAAAGATTCCATCAACCATAGTGTTGTGCTTTCCTGGATTTGTTACTTTTCATTTGCCTGTTGTCGTTGCTTAGATATTGCCTTTTATAATTTTCAAAGAGGGAAAAATAAAAACCTCATTGTAGGTTTTTTTATTTTTAGAGGAGCAAAAAAATGCATATTAGTCACCAAATCAAAAATGTTGTAGTGTTAGAATAGAAACATCCAGACTGCTATTGATGTATATGATTGATTAGAGAGGAGAATCATAAAAGCTAACAGAACTTGCAGGAAATAAAAATGGAGTCATAGATAAAAATGGCTTTTCTCAGACCTAGGGGGTGTTTATTTCCTAGAAAAACTCCTCAGAAGGAAAGAATATGGAAGAAGACTTGTTCTGCTCACATTCCAAGGAATAAAGGAGGCTTGTGAACATGCCGTCTTTTTTTCTTGGGAATATTCAAAGGAAAAAAATTTAGTTTCACTATATCTATTGTGAATCTATCAAAGCTTGTAAGTTTCATAACATGTATGTAATTATAGATTTTATGAATCTATAATTTGATATAAAGTTGAAAGGTATTTCCTAATATTTCATTTATTTCATTATTAGAGTTTTAGTGTTCGCTTTTGAGTTTTTTAGTGTTTGCTTTTGAGTACTAATTGCTTGTGGAAGCATAGCAGTGTTTGTATGCTTTATGTTTTGTTTTAATTTTCACAATTTGAAGGAAACCAGGTGACAGAAAACTATAAGGGGCCATTGACCTTATTTTCACTGGTATTCTCTCCACATTGATACATTCATTTGTTTCTTCTTCCTTAATAATAATCTACCCCACATGCACCATGAGGTTCTAGTGAGAAATGGTGAATGACATATGGTTGCCAACCTCCAGGAACTCACCATTTGTTCTCTGCTTAGAAAATGATTTTTCATTCCAGGTCCTTCAGCTTGGGAAAAAAAAGTAAAACTATACTTATTTCAACAATATTATAAGGAAAATTACTCTAACACTTAGTGAAGTTATTTAATTTTACAAAAAATATGACTGTCCTCACTTTGGATGGTTCAATATGCATGTTGATATATGCATATGCAACCCAGCAATACAAATTACAGTTACCACAGTATATTAACTGTGAGTAATTACATAAAGCATAAACTTTGCTTCTAGCTCTTCAGTCTACATATAACTACATAAATGACAAATGTGCATTATGATCAGTGACCAGTCACATGATTTTTTTCAAAGGCTGCAGTGACAGGTCACTGCACATCTGTTATTCAGCTCATACACAGACAGCAAGGCATATACTTGTGTTGCCTCATCTCCTAAGGTGGAAAGAGACTATAAACAAAATAACAACGTTTTAAGTATTGCTTATGTTGGATAATGGTCCAGGTCACCCTGAGTCTCTTTGGGACTTCAATAAAAATGTAAACATTTTTAAAAGAAGTTTATTGGGGTATAGCTATAGTTTACAATGTTATGTTAGTTTCAGGTGTACAGAAAAGTGAATCAGTTATACATATACCTACTCTTTTTTTATACTGTTTTCCCATAAAGTCCATTACCGAATACTGAGTAGAGTTCCCTGTGCTATACAGCAGGTTCTTATTACTTATCTATTTTATATATAGTAGTGTGGATATGTCAATCCCAATCTCCCAATTTATCCCCCCCCCACACTTATCCCTCGGTAACCATAAGTTTGTTTTCTACATCTGTAACTCTACTTCTGTTTTGTAAATAAATTCATTTGTACATTTTTTTAGATTCCACATATAAGTGATATCATATGATATTTGTCTTTCTGTGTCTAACTTACTTCACTCAGTATGACAATCTCTAGGTCCATCCATGTTGCTGCAAATGGCATTATTTTGTTCTCTCTTATAGCTGAGTAATACTCCAATGCATATATGTACCACATCCTCTTTATCCATTCCTCTGTTGATGGACATTTAGGTTCCTTCTATGTCCTGGCTATTGTAAATAGTGTGGCAATGAACATTGGGGTGCATGTGTCTTTTTGAATTAAGGTTTTCTCTGGGTATATGCTCAGAGTGGGACTGCTGCGTCATATGGAAGTTCTATTTTTAATTTTTTGAGGAACCTCCACACTGTTCTCCATAGTGGCTGCACCAATTGACATTCCCACCAACAGTGTAGGAGGGTTCCCTTTTCTCTATATCCTCTCCAGCATTTATTGTTTGTAGATTTTTTTGATGATGGCCATTCTGACTGGTGTGAAGTGAAACCTCACTGTAGTTTTGATTTGCATTTCTCTAATAATTAGTGATGTTGATCATCTTTTCATGGTTCGTGGGTCATCTGTATGTCTTCTTTGGAGAAATGTCCATTTAGGTCTTACACCTATTTTTTGATTGGGTTGTTTGTTTTTATGATATTGAGCTTCAGGAGCAGTTTGTATATTTTGGAGATTAATCCCTTGTTGGTTGCTTCATTTGCAAATATTTTCACCCATTCCGAAGGTTGTTTTTTTGTTTTGTTTATGGTTTCCTTTGCTGTGCAAAAGCTTTGAAGTTTAATTAGGTCCCATTTGTTTATTTTTGTTTTTATTTTCATTACTTTAGGAAGTGGGTCAACAAAGATATTGCTGTGATTTATGTCAAAGAGTGTTCTATGTTTTCCTCTAAGAGTTTTATGGGGCCTGACCTTACATTTAGGTCTTTAATCCATTTTGAGTTTATTTTTTTGTATGGTGTTAGGGAGTGTTCTAATTTCATTCTTTTACATGTAGCTGTCCAGTTTTCCCAGCACCACTTACTGAAGAGACTGTCTTTTCTCCATTGTATATGGTTGTCTCCTTTGTCATAGATTAGTTGACCATATGTGTGTGGGTTTATCTCTTGGCTTTATGTCCTGTTCCATTGATCTATATTTCTGTTTTTGTGCCAGTACCATACTGTCTTGATTACTGTAGCTTTGTGGTATAGTCTAAAGTCAGGGAGCTGTGTAGTATAGTCTAAACTCAGGGAGCCTGATTCCTCCAGCTCTGCTTTTCTTTCTCAAGATTGTTTTAGCTATTCAGGGTCTTTTGTGTTTCCATACAAATTGTAAAATTTTTTTGTTCTAATTCTGTGAAAAATGCCATTGGTAATTTGAGCAAGATTGTATTGAATCTGTAGATTGCTTTGGGTAATATAGTGACTTTTGCAATATTAATCCTTACTATCAAAGAACATGGTATATCTCTCCATCTGTTTGTGTCATCTTGGATTTCTTTCATCAGTATCTTATAGTTTTCTGACTACAGGTCTTTTGCTGTTTAGGTAGGTTTATTCCTAGGTATTTTATTCTTTTTGTGGCAATGGTAAATGGGATTGTTTCCTTAATTTATCTTCCTGATCTTTCGTTTCTAGTGTATACGAATGCAAGTGATTTCTGTGCATTAATTCTGTATCCTGCAACTTTACCAAATTCATTAATGAGCTCTGTTTTCTGATAACATCTATAGGAGTTTCTATGCATAGTATCGTGTCATCTCCAAACACTGACAGTTTTACTCCTTCTTTTCCAATTTGGATTCCTTTTATTTATTTATTTTTTCTTCTCTGATTGCTATGGCTAGGACTCCCAAAATTATGTTGAACAAAAGTAGCTACAGTGGACATCCTTGTCTTTTTCCTGACCTTAGAGGAAATAGTTTCAGTTTTTCACAGTTGAGAATGACGTTTGCTGCAGGTTTGTCATATATGGTCTTTATTGTGTTGAGGTAGGTTCCCACTATGCCCATTTTCTGGAGAGTTTTTATCATAAGTGGGTGTTGAATTCTGTCAAAAGCTTTTTATGCAGCTATTGAGATGATCATATGGTTTTTATTCCATAATTTATTAATAAGGAGCATCACATTGATTGATTTGCATATGTTGATGAATCCTTGCATATCTGGGATAAATCCCACTTGATCACGGTGGATGATCCTTTTAATGTGTTGTGGAAGTCTGTTTGCTAGTATTTTGTTGAGGATTTTTGTGTCTATGTTCATCAGTGATATTGGCCTGAAATTTTCTTTTTTTGTGACATCTTTGTTTGGTTTTGGTATTAGGGTGATGGTGGTCTCATAGAATGATCTTGTGAGTGTTCCTTGCTCTGCAATTTTTTGGAAGAGTTTGAGAAGGATGTGTGTTAGCTCTTCTCTAAATGTTTGATAGAATTTGCCTGTGAATTCATCTAGTCCTGGACTTTTGTTTGTTGTAATATTTTTAATCACAGTTTCAATTGCATTACTTGTGATTAATCTGTTCATATTTTCCATTTCTTTCTGGTTCAGTCTTGGAAGGTTGTAGCTTTTTTAGAACTTTCCCATTTCTTCCAGGTTGTTTATTTTATTGGCATATAATTGCTTGTAGTAGTCTCTTATGATCCTTTGTATTTCTGTGGTGTCCATTGCAATTTCTCCTTTTTCATTTCTAATTTCTTTGATTTGAGTCCTCTCCCTTTTTTCTTGATGAGTCTGGCTAAAGGTTTATCAATTTTGTTTATCTCCTCAAAGAACCAGCTTTTAGTCTCATTGATCTTTGCTATTGTTTTCTTCCTCTCTATTTCATTTATTTCTGCTCTGATATTTATGATTTCTTTCCTTCTACTAACTTTCAGTTTTGTTTGTTCTTCTTTCTGTATTTCCTTTAGGTGTAAGTTTAGGTTGTTTGAGTTTTTTTCATGTTTCTTGAGGTAAGATTGTATTCCTATAAACTTCCCTCTTAGAGCTGCTTTTGCTGCATCCCATAGGTTTTGGGTCATTGTGTTTTCATTGTCATTTGTCTCCAGGAATCAATTTTTTGATTTCCTCTTTGATTTCTTCAGTGATCTCTTGGTTATTTAGTAATGCATTGTTTAGGCTCGATGTGTTTATGTTTTTTACAGTTTTTCTTTCCTGTAATTAATGTCTAATCTCATAGAGTTGTGGTTGGAAAAGATACTTGATATGATTTTAATCTTCTTAAATTTACTGAGGATTGATTTGTTACCCAAGGTGTGATCTATCCTGGAATCTGTTCCATGTGCACTTGAGAAGAAAGTGTATTCTGATGCTTTGGGGTGGAATGTCCTATAAATATCCATTAGTCTATCTGGTCTAATATGTCATATAAGGCTTGTGTTTCCTTATTAATTTTCTGTCTGGATGATCATCCATTGGTGTAAGTGAGGCGTTAACGTCCCCCACTATTGTTGTGTTACTGTCAATTTCCCCTTTAATGGCTGCTAGCATTTGCCTTATATATTAAGGGCTCCTATGTTTGGTGCATATATATTTATAACTGTTATCGTCTTAGAATGATCCCTTGATCATTATGTAATGTCCTTCCTTGTCTCTTCTAATAGTCTTTATTTTAAAGTCTATTTTGCCTGATATGAGTATTGCTATTCCAGTTTTTTTTTTATAAATAAATAAATTATTTATTTATTCATGGCTGTGTTGGGTCTTCATTGATTCATGTGAGCTTTCTCTAGTTGTGGGGAGTGGGGCTACTCTTTGTTGCAGTGCACGGGCTTCTCATTGCTGTGGCTTCTCTTGTTGCAGAGCACAGGCTCTAGATGCATGGGCTTCTGTAGTTGTGGCCCTTGGGCTCAGTAGTTGTGGTTCACAAGCTCTAGAGTGCAGGCTCAGTAGTTGTGGCACACGGGCTCAGTAGTCCTTGGCATGTGGGATCTTCGTAGACCAGGGCTCAAACATGTGTCCCCAGCACTGGTGGCAGATTGTTAACCAGTGTGCCACCAGGGAGTCCTTCATCTTTCTTCTGGTTACCATTTACATGAACTATCTTTTTCCATCCCCCCACTTTCAGTCTGTATGTGTCCCTAGGCCTGAAGTGGGTCCCTTGTAGACAGCATATATATGGGTCTTGTTTTTTATCCATTCAGCCAGTCTATGTCTTTTGGTTGTAGAATTTAATCCATTTACATTTAAGGTAATTATTGATCTGTATATTCTTATTGTCATTTTCTTAATTGTTTTGGGTTCTTTTTTATTGGTCTTTTTTTCTTCCCTTTTTCTTTTGTTCTATTCTCTTGTGTTTCCTGCCTAGAGAAGTTCCTTTAGCATTTGCTGTAATGCTGCTTTGGTGTTGCTGAATTCTCTTAGCTTTTGCTTGTCTATAAAGTTTTTGATTTCTCTGCCAGATCTGAATGAGAGCCTTTCTGGGTAGAGTATTCTTGGTTGTAGGTTTTTCCCTTTCATCCCTTTAAGTATATCATGCCTCTCCCTTCTAACCTGCAGAGTTTCTGCTGAAAATCAACTGATAACCTATGAGCATTTCCTTTTATGTTATTTGTTGCCTCTCCCTTGTTGCTTTTAATATTTTTTATTTGTATTTAATTTTTGTTAGTTTGATTAATGTGTGTCTTGGCATGTTCCTCCTTGGGTTTATCCTGTATGGGACTCTCTGCACTTCCTGGACTTGGGTGACTATTTCCTTTCCCATGTTAAGGAAGTTTTTGACTATAATCTCTTCAAATATTTTCTCAGGCCCTTTCTCTTTTTCTTCTTCTTCTGGAACCCTTATAATTTGAATGTTGCTGTATTTAATGTCCCAGAAGTCTCTGAGATTGTCCTTATTTCTTTTCATTCTTTTCTCTTTATTCTGTTCCATGGCAGAGATTTCCACCATTCTTTCTCCCAGGCCACTCATCTGTTTTTCTGCCTCAGTTATTCTGCTATTGATTCCTTCTAGTGTATTTTTCATTTTGATTATTTTCTTGTTCATCTCTGTTTGTTCATTCTTTATTTTTTTTAGGTCTGTGTTAAACTTTTCTTTTATCTTCTCAATCTATGCCTCCATTCTTTTTCCAAGACCTCAGATCATCTTTACTCTCATTACTCTGAATTCTTTTTCAGGTAGATTGCTTATCTCCTCTTCATTTAGTTGTTCTTGTGGGTTTTTATTTGGCTCCTTCATCTACAACATATTTCTTTGTCATCTCATTTAGCTTAATTTATTGTTTTTGTGGTCTCCTTTCTGCAGGCTGCAGGATTGTAGTTCTTCTTGCTTCTGTTGTCTACCCCCTGATGGTTGAGCTTGGTCCAGAGGCTTGTGCCATTATCCCCTTGATAAGGGGTTTGACTGGTGGTGTGGTGACCAGAGCCTGCCCTGGATATTGAAGGGGGTCTCTGCTTTGCTCTGTGGTTGTCACTGCCCTGTCTTGGATGGGGTCTGCTACTTGTTGGAGTAGTGACGCCAGACAGTTTCTTAGTTGTGTTTTTGATCTAAGGTGTGAAGTAGGTGGGATTGGAGCACTGCCACTGGGAGAGAAGCCACTGAGTATTCCTTCTCTGGAGGTGTTCACCTGTGAATGTGCTCTGTTGTGTCTGCTCTCACCCATTGTGTTGGCTGACAAAGTACACTGTTGTTGGCACCGCTCTCAGTCCCACCTTAACTGTGTTTATGATGGCAGTTGGCCCTGGTGACCCTCAGGCATTGTTTTCACCAAGCCATCAGTGCAGATCCACTGAAGTCAGGTCCCAGAACTGCAGTAGTCGTTCACTTGGACCGGCTGTGGGAGCTATGGAGGCAGCTCAGATTCTGGCCCAGTGCAGTCCCTGTGTGTACATGCCCACAAAGCCCACAGCTGCTAAAGCCAGACCCGTCCTTGCCGGAGGAGCACTTGTCCTTTTGGAAGTTTTGCAGGTGCTGAATTTAGGAAGCTGTCAATGGGGGTATGACTCTACAGTTCATGTAACTGTGAGGAGAGATTTCAGCTCTTCTTTCTTAGTCAATCAGCCCCTGGACTCAGCTGTGGTTTCAGCCCCTATTCTCAGTGGATTTCCTAATGGGGGAAGCTATCTGTGTCCTCCCCAAACAGTGGGGCAGGTTCTGGCACCTACTGGTGGATTTCTAGTAGCAAAAGCTATCCATATACTCCCAGGAAAGTGGGGCGGGTCCTGGCACCCAATGGCAGATGTGGAAACTCTCCACACCCTGCTGGGACAGCATGGGCAGGTACAAGCACCCACTGGCAGACATCCTAGTAGGGAGAGCTAGCTGTGTGCTCCCAGGAAAGTGGGGCAAGTCCTGCCACCCACTGATGGATTTCCCAGTCACGGAAGCTCTTCACACCCTCCCAGGACAGCGTGGGCAAGTCCTGGGGCCTGCTGGCAGAATTCCTAGTGGCAGGAGCTTTCCGCCTTCCTGGTTAGAGGGGCTGGGTCCTGTGTCTTGCTGGTGGAATTCCTAGTGGGGGAGGCTGTCCACACCCTTCTCAGTCAGCAGAGGTGGGTCCTGGAGCCTGCTAGCAGAATTCCTAGTGGTGGGTACTTTTTACACTCTTTCAGGTCAGTGGGGGTGGGGGCTGGTGTCTGCCTGTGGGTCTGGATGGCCAGTGCCTGCCTCTGGAGCCCAAGATGAGGGTAGTGACTCACACCTGTCCCTGGAGCTCCTGCAGGCAGAATCCTATTGCCCGGGGCACTCACAGGGAAAGAAGTTCTTATGGTGGTCCCACCTCTCTCCTCCTGTCTCCCAACAATAGTGCCTTGACTTTCTGGTGGGCCCTGGTTCCCGGCTAGTATTCCCTCAGTTGCTACAGCCTGACCTCTTCAGGCTATTTCTACACCCAACCCTGGTCCTCTCCCGAGGATTGAGCTCTGGAGTCTGAGCTTCAGCACCTCACCCCCACCCCCAAGGGCAGATGAATGTCTCAGACTGGGGAACGCAGGGTGGCGGTGCCCACCTTCTGTGTAGGTTACTCTCCATTTTGCCTTCCATAAACCGGTGCTGCTCTCCCTTCTTAAGCTCTGAAGATTCCCCTCTCCTTCATCCAGGCTGATTTCCCCACTGGTGAGGAGACTTCCCAATGTGCGGGAATATTTCCTCCTTAACAGCTCCCTCCCTGGGGTGCAGGCCCTGCCCCGATTCCTTCGTATTCTTTTTCCTTTTGTCCTACTCAGTTATATGGAGGTTTTCTTGTCTTTTCAGACATCTGAGGTCTTCTGTTGGCACTCAGTAACTGTTCTGTGTGAATCGTTGCACTTATAGATGTATTTTCAGTGTATCTGTGGAAAGAGGTGAACTCTGCTTCCTAATTGTCTGCCTTCTTGATCAGACCCCTGAACATTTTATTTTTATCACAAAATGCAACGTCATCAATCCAGCTAATAGACCAAGGATTTATTTTGTTTCAACTTTAAAATCTATTATCATAGACAGAACAGATCTACAATGGAAGGTCATGCAATTTCCTTAGATGAATTTTGGAAAAAATATGATTTAAAACATGCAATGGAGAACATCCAAGCATGATGGTAAGAAGAATAATAGGCATGCACTATGGCAAAACTTTTACTATACTGTGCAAGTAACTTTTCAAAATTTAAATCAAACATACATGGAACCATAAAGAAATAGCTGATCATAGGAATGTTGACACCAGCTGTTTGAGAGACGTTAGACATGCATCCAGAAGAACTTGATGAGGGTGCACTTAATGACATACAGGATGACAGGAAATAGTTGTGATGAAAAGATGAAGATATCCCAGAAGTGATGTGGGCAAAAACTTAACATCAAAGCAATTCACAAAGGCACTTCATGACATTTAAAGAACAAATGATAATAGGTTTGTTACATTATCTGTAAATTAATAACATCACGACATTTCTATGCAAATGGTATTTGAGAAATGTTGGCTTAATTTGAAAGATCATGTGCACAGCTAAACACTGGAGGTTCTGTTAGTCTGCAGGAGAAGAGGAGAATGTATATTGGGAACACACAGCAGAATCTGCCAAATAGTCCAGTTTTATATTTCCTCCTTCAAAAGAACTTTCAGAAATATCAATGATCATTTCCATGAATGTAAATCCAATGGGCCTTTTTTCCATATTTCACTCATGGTTCCTCTCAGCAAAAATGGGCAGAGTTTATTTCCTTCTTGAGAGGGTCTCTCAGCTTGACTTCTGTGACAAAATAATCTCCTTGATTCCCCTGATTTTTCTGTCATCTCCTTTCAAGATTCACTTTTTTCTATCTATGAAATGCTGGGGTCCATTATGAGTAATACTACGGTGTTTTTCTCTGCATTCTACCACCTGTAGGCAATGTCTTATACACGTATATGTCTCCCCTGGCTCCCCTGATTTATGCCACCAATCAAGGTGTCTTCCAATGTTCCTCATCTCAGTTAATGGCACCAATATGCACCCAGGTTGAACAATTCCAGTGCCTACACAGTTTCTAGTTTATAGTAGGCACTTGATGCGTATTTGTGAAAGAGTAAATAAATTAACCCATGCACCAGTGGGGTGATACCACATCCATCCAGGAGAGCCATTTCTGTAAAAAAAATTTTTTTTAATTGAAATATAGGTGATTTACAATGTTTTGTTAATTTCTGCTGTAGAGCAAAGTGACTTAGTTATACATATGTACATTCTTTTTTTAATATTCTTTTTCATTATGATTTATCATAGGGTATTGAATATACTTCTCTGTACTATACAGCAGGACCTTGTTGTTTATTCATACTATATATAAAGGAGAGTCATTTCTTTAACACTAGGCTGTACTCTGCAGTTATTAAAGATGACAACATTGAGGCCTAGAGAGATGAAATTATTTTACAGAATCATCTAAAAGAGAGAAGGAAATTGATTCGAAACAAGGTTTACCTGTCTGCAAACCTATGGTCTTTCCACATACTGTGCTGTCCATCTTGACAGAATCTGAAAAAAGTCAGAGGCAAAAGGAACAGAGAAGAAAGAGAGTGTGGAAACTAATTTCACAATGTATTATATGTAGAAACAAAGGAGAAGAATGTGGAATTTTGAATTTGAGTCTTTGTTTTTTTTTTTTTTTTTTTTTTTGCTGGCCTCTCACTGTTGTGGCCTCTCCCGTTGCGGAGCACAGGCTCCGGACGCGCAGGCTCAGCGGCCATGGCTCACAGGCCCAGCTGCTCCGCGGCACGTGGGATCTTCCCGGACCAGGGCATGAACCCGTGCCCCCTGCATCGGCAGGCGGGCTCTCAACCACTGCGCCACCAGGGAAGCCCTGAATTTGAGTCTTTGGAAAAAGATTGGTGCTATGAACAGAAAGAGGTATTGAATGGAGTTTTTGACAGAATAAGTTTAAACTGCTAACTATCTATGTAAGATTTCCAAAGGTTATTTTGAAGAGTGGGTCTAGATGTACATCCTAAAAGTGAGAATTGGTACATCAGTATAGGGTAAAAATGTCAACAGAGTATTCATATAGAAGAAAAATTACCTTTCTGAGAATATTTCTTTGTGATGCTTCTGGCTTCTTTGGATATGCTGGCTGAATGTTACACTTATGACAAACTTTAGTTTATCATAAAGTCTAGTCTTGATCATTTGATGGAAAACTCCTTTTATCACCTCTGATCCTTCCTCACAACTCTCTTTGGACTGTGGTTTGCAGTATATTGATTGTTCTGTTTACCTGATTGTCTATATGGGAAGGGAATCCCTTCTCTGTGGTATCAAACTGCTCTCTTTAGATGTCCAGCTATGATCTTATGTACAGATATGTTCATTTCATATGATTCTTCTGAGTTTTTGAAAATAAAGTCCAGTCTAATGGAGCTGGTGATTGAAATGCATATTATCCTCACTTGAACTTATACACAGACCATTCTCACACTTTTTACCATTTTGATCCATATTCAGATGAAAAAATTGTTCTTGGATGCTATGAAGCTTTGACGGTCCTTCTGCTGCAGAAACAGAGAACATAACAGAGGTGGAAGAAATTGATGAAGTGTGGGTTCATTCATGAGTTACTAAAAGATTAAAAAGATCGCATGATTGAATTGAATTCATAAGAATTGAATTTGTTGGTGGTGATTGAATTATCTTAGAATTATCTTAGAATTATCTTAGGTATCATGAATTATCTTAGAATTATCTTAGGTATCATGAATTGAATTGAATTCACAAGAAAACCCTCCAGCTTTGAAATTCCTTGATGACTAGGAATGGGCCATGTTCATTTCTGTTTCTTCAACAATTAGGCCCTTAACTGGCACATAGAAGGCACTTGACATTTTTCATCTGAAATGAACTGAGTAGTCAAACATCTTCTTTCTCACTAAGAAATAGACAAAATTCAAAGTGTAATTTCTACTAAAATAGGAAAATACCTATTTCCTTAACTGATCCATGGCTTCAAATTCAAAATGTTTTGGCAAAAATTTTTAAAGGTCACAGAAAATGTTTGTTATCACCTTTTACAAAATCAAATCCCTGTACCAGTATTTTTTATAACATAATTGAAAACCTAAACAAACAAACAATCAAACCCAGCATGGACAACTTGCTTCAAACTGTTGCAAACCTCGGGGAGATTTCTTGTTCTTGAGCATAGTGTCACACAATTTATCACGATTGTTGTAGTGACTGTGCCTGCCCTTAGGGAAAATCCAAAGCAGGACTGTGTATCATACCACCTCAGCATAATATCTGAAGGCAAATACATCGCCACGTAGCAGAGTGCCATGCAGAAACAAACTGCCCTGCACAAGTCTGAAAAATGATAACTTTGAATCCCTGTAAGATGAATGGCAGTGTAACACTTTAAATGCTTTTTACTCCCTGGTTTTTAAAGCAATTATACTGTAGGCTGCAGGGCACACAGTTAGATGCATTTTTCTGTCCTCAAAATTTTCTTTCCCTACTGAATATTTTTCCAACATGAACATTTCCTAAATTGCTATGAAAACTGAGTATGAAGCACAGAAGTAGTAAAACTAACTAGAAAGTCCAGGTTTTGAAACAAAGAGTTTCAAAAAGGAGTAGCTTTTACTGGGATTAAGTTGTACAGAAATAACCCTCTCCCTTATACACAACTGTGCCCCTCTAACGATATTTACCTGGATTTTATTTCAATGCATCTTGACAAACTTGAAATTATTCAGTAGCTCATTGACATTTACGAAGGATATGTGTTCATTGGGAATTCTCGAATTCCTTAATACCTCTATAGTAAGTGTTTTCATCACAAAGTAAAATATAATTGAAAAGCATTTGTGGATTCCCATTAAATCTTTAATAACTTTATATAAAAAGAGTCACATAAATATGGTTAAATGCATTTCACTTGAGTCATATTTCTACAGAGTTCTGTTTTCCTTGTGCTTATCTTATAAAATGGACAAAAATAGTATGAAAGTTGTGTTTGTACCAATGAAGAGAGAAAAACAATGCTTCACTGTAGTGTAAAGTAAGAGTTGCTCAGTCTTCCCATGAATGTTAAAAGAACATCTTGTTCCTTCTCTCCAGCCCTCCATGTGTGTCTCAAATTTATGACTCAGAGGAAGTGAAAATTAATTCCCTGCCATGGACCATAAGGTCTATTGTAATAAGTTGAAGTGAAAAAACTTCTGCTCCAGGGAAAGCTTGAATTAAATGGGGTCATCGATTTGAAAGTAGGTGAATATATTAACCTTTGATCTCTACTGGTGGGTCCACTTATAAACCCTTCCACACCCCCTTCAGTCTCCTCCACAGTTTCCATGACTCTGTAGTTCATCACGGGCACTCACTATTATTCACTCATTTATTCATTCACTCAAAAAATAATAATAATAAAGCAATTATCTAACACTTCTAAATGCTCTGTACTGGGCAAACCAAAGAGTAGGATAAAGCAGTACTGAATACCTAAGTTCAAAAAATACATCCTGAGAATTGTGATACAGTCTTTCAATGAAAACCCAGAATAATAGGAGAAAGATTGATAAAAGGGGTAATATTCAGATTGGAAAAGTTTGAACTATCTGACAAGTCTAGAAATGTCCTTATTCATAGCTTAGAAGCAGTTATTCATCAGAATATAAATACATTTTCTCTAAATATTAAATCAAGATGTTTCACTTCCAAAGACTGCCTCACTTGTTACTGTAGTTGTCACACTGGCCGTTTCCCTTGTTTAGCTCTTGAGCCACCCCAGGGCCAAAGAGAATTTTTCAAGGAAAGAGACTGCCTTCAGAGTGAATTTCTTCTCATATGAAGATGCGTCTCTTCCCATCCCTGCAGCTGGGCTGTTGCTGTCTCTGTACTCACGCAGAGTAGCCTTTGCTGCAACCCAGCCAAGATGTTGTTTATACTTCTAGAAAGAGAGTGAAGAATGTTTCTTCAAGTGAACACTCTCTAAATTTTTAGGGTTATATCAGTTGCTACTCTGCTCAACAGAACAAAGCATTGACTATGTTATGCATACTCAAACCATATATTCCTCACCTCTCCCCTCCATACCTGCCTAAAATCCAAGGTCAACACTGTTAGCATATTGCCCATGAGATTTCAGAGATAAGAGTTATCTCAGATATCATCTAGCCAATTCAGGGGTTTTCAGTCTGTGAAGATAGGCATGCAGGACTACGAGATCTTTCTCTTTCAAAAAAGACTTCCTATCTGATTGGTGATCTTGTAAATGAGCAGGACCTTATGAGGCCTTCCCAGAATAAACCCCCACCCATGTCCTCTGCTTGCCATTTGACTGTAGAAAAACTTAGTCAAAAAATAAAGTTAATCAGAAAAGTGAGAAAATGCAGAAAGAAAGGAAAACAGTCAAACAAGACATAATAATTTAGCTATTAAATAAAGTCAAGGACTTTTAGTTCTCCTCAAGGGCTATAGATAATATTTTGAGCCATGTCCTTTGAGCTGTTTTGCAGATACTCAACCCCCCACCAGGTAGAAGAAGTTAACTGTATGCTGCACATAAGCACACAGACCCCAGACTGCTTGGAACCAGAAGGTTGATGATGCTGATTCCCACTCACTTCATCATGACCCAATCAGAAGAATGTCCACCAGCTGATCACGCCCTGCTCCTTGAACACTGTAAGACTCTTCACTACCCTCTCCAGGGCAGGACATGCAGTTTCGAGGGCATTAACCTGCTTTCACCCAAACCTCTGTCTCTGAGACTTAATATGACACTGGTGTACAGAAGCTGAATTTGGGCAACAATCTCTGTAAGATTTCATTTAAAAAAAAAGCTCTTTGTTCTATAAAAGTATGCAATCACTCATTTACTTCACTATATCACTATTTGTTTAAAGAAGCTAAGGAACTGAAGCAAAGTCTGTGACCCACAGCATCAGAATCTGTTCTTTCTGCTCACCCATCAATTTTTCACTTGCCAAAAATATATTGTTACTTGTAGTCAGTGCATTAAAAACATGATGCACATAAAAATGATAAAGCAGGAAATATACAAGTTGTGTCCAAAACTGGATTCCCCTTTCCTCAGAGGTTAACATTTTGAACTTTTGTGCCTCTCAGAATTGTCCCAGAATAGAATGCTTTCAAAAAGGCACGATCTCTTTGGAGGTACAAGGACAAAACATTTATAAAAAAAGCTGTATGAAGTCAAATATACTTTTATTACCAGCTTTACAGAACCAAGGAAAGCAAAAAAAACAGCTAAATGCAGCCATCAATTTATTTCACTGTGCTTTTATTCTTCCCAGAGATTCAAACTAATTAAGAGTGCTCATCAACTGTCAGAGGCTTGAAAAAAGAGTAAAGTTAAAGATTTGGAGCCTAGAAATCTTAGGTGAATGCCTCAGAATGACACCAGAAATACTGCTAGGTAATTCAGGAGAAGACAGCCTATTGACAAAAATCACTAACATCGCAAGTTTGTGACAATTTAGTAAAGGTAAGGAATTTACCCTTGATAACCTCTAGCAGCTATTTGTTCTGCTACAATCAGGAAATGATAACAGATGGAGACATGGTCACTGCTCTTTAAACCTCAGAGCATAGGAGATCTTGAATCTGTTTCTGGTCAGTGGTTTGTCATAGGATGGGGGAAGTCAAATATCAAGTAATAAGATGGATTTTTAACAATGTATGGTCAGACCACTCAAGATGGCTGTTCTCTTGCTCTCTGTATATCCCCTGCCCCACCAGGGCCTGCTTCACCTACACCCTACTCACATGACTGACCTTCCTATCTACTTGCCTCAGGCCCCAGCTAGTGATTGTTCTTATCAAAGGGGTGGTGAGGGGCTTGCCCCTCTCCTGGTTTCCCTGGTTAACTAATGAGCCCCTGTAATTGGTAATCTTCCCTTCCCCTGGGAGCAAAGACTGCTGACATGTCCTGCCTGCCCTGTGCCACACACAGTGGGCTGTCACTCCAGGACCTTGCTTCACATGTGTAAGCGCCCCCATCCATTAAACCATTGATGTCTCTGTTGCTGACTCTGGGCTCTTCCTTAGGTCTTGAAGCTGGGCAAGTACAGGCCTTCTAGGCAACCCAACAATTGGTGGAGCAGCCAGGAGATCCAGGAAACTCCTGTGAGTGCAGAGATGTCGGAAAATACAGGACATGGAATGCAAAGTTTTGGGGGTTGTCCATTAACATGTGGGGCCCAAAAGTTCCAGGGGTGATCCTGAAAGTTTTGGGGGAAATCCCAGGGAAGATGTCCACTAGTACGTGGGGCCCTGTGGTGGCTGTCCTTGCTGAGTGGGGGCTGCCAAGAGATCTGGAGGGCAATGGCTTCTAATGTCTCTGCTCTCCTATCAAAGTGAGCTTTTGTAATTGGTTAAAGCTGGATTCCTAGAAGGAATTGATAGTTCTCTTGTGCGTTGGAGATGTAAATGATCTACCTGGGCTCTCTGCAATGTTAATCTTGTGTGAGCTCTAAAAGTAAAGAAGAAAAAGAGCTTTTAGGTAAACTCTATAGAAATAATTACGTTTTGGGAATGTTTATCTAAAATAGTCTCTCTGGATTTTGGTAACTTGAAACTAAACTAAACTTGAAAGAAGATAATTCATGGGTCATTTCAAATAGGATAAAATGTTGAAACATTAGTTGATGAATGGCTCTCAGTTACCTACCTTTTCCTGCTTAGGAGAGGAAGACTAAAGCATTGTTTTCCAATCAGGAAATGCACAATTACTTGCTTCTTGGTTTTTGCCAGAGATGAAGGTTTTCAGGGTTTAAGATTATAATCAGTCATAATTCTTGTAACCAAATTTCTTTATCAATTACATTGTAATCAACTGTTTAATTGCGCTTTTTTAAGTCTTTTGTCATTTAGAGACAATTATTGCTGCATCTGATCCTCTTGCAAAAGTGCTTCATCTTCAAGAAGGTCCATAGGAAGGACACTTTGACAATAACAGGTCTCTGATAAATTTCAGATCATACTTCTAAACAGGGTAAGAAATTAAAGAATCCTAATGGAAAACCTGATGGTTTCATAAAAAGTTAACAAAAGGATTGGGTACTGAGTGAACTGGTGAATATAGTTATAATTTTTATGGGTCTTGTCTGGAATGTTACTGGTTTTTAACTGTGTTTTCCAGATAGAGGGAAGCCCTTCCCCTCAAGTTAGTTATGACTTACAGCAATTGGGTAAACTACACCTGTGGGTAGAATTGAAACATTTTTCTTTTCTTTCTGTCTGTTTACTCCAGAAAGTGGGGACTCCTGTGTCTGAGCAGTCTTAGGTGAATGGGAAAGACTGCTTCCTGACATGTGCAAGAATCTCTATGTTTTGGGGACCGAGAAATCCATCAAGGCAGAGCTTGATAACAAGTCTTGGGCGTGACTTTCCTGGCCTTGAGAGGTCTATGCAGAATTCAGTTTGAGACTCCTGAGAAGTATCCCCTCAGCCAGTTTGGAGGAGCCATATGTAGTCAATTGAATAGACTTATTTTGCAAATTAGTTTTGATTGGCTGTGTTTGATGGAGATAAAGGTAATTTTAGAGAGAACAATATTATGTTCAATGGATATTCAAATCTAGTTTTATTAATTGAGGTCTATATTTATGAAAGTTATTGTGTTGGCCATACTTTTGCCCTGATGTTCTGGATGGAAAGAAATTTATCTACTGAAACTGTCACAGAATATAACTACTCATGAAGTGTGACACTTCTTGCTTTAAGTCTGCTGCTAAAAGCACATATACAATGCTTGAGTGATAATTGGGTATTAAATGATAAAGTGTATGGCCTGTAAAGTGCTTCCCCATTAACATATCTCTGAACCTGTTCATGAGATCTGATTAGTTTTCCCTCAACATGAATGACTAGGTGAATATAAAGGAGGCCTATCTCCTAGGGGCATGATCTGAACCCAGGGTAGGAGCGAGCACCCCAGCATTATGGGGCAAATATTTTGATCATCAGTGCTTTCTACTGAAAGATTTTCAATCAAAAGGGGAAATGATGGGAAAATCTGTATGTATTGAGGTTTGGGGAAGTCAGAAGGCTTAAACATGGATGAATTTAAATTTCACTGACCAGAGCAGCCTGTTTTGTGGTCTTTCAGACATGCATTGTACATCTGCTTTGGCCATTGAGGAAGGGAATGCACTTGAAAGTCAAAAGGGGTTGCTGTGGTTAAGACATCTAAGGTAAAACTAGGTGGCCATCATATACGTGACTTTAGACATGTTCTTGTATTACTGAAAACTTGAGCTTTCTGAACCCTGTTGCAGACCAGGACAAAAATCACAGGAGGGTGTGGTATTATCTATGAATTTGTTTACTGTTTGTATTTAGCTGAATTGTCATGATCTCCCCTGTGTTGTTACTATTAGATGTCTTACGTTTTGTCCCTAGTCTAAGGGAGGAAATCTGTTTGAGAACTGAGCAGCAACACTAGCCTCACTGTGAAATGAGTCTAATTGCTGGGTCTACAGTGAGATGCTGTTGTCGTCATCCTCTGGTCATCTCCCCTTTCCCCCTGGAGTGAAGACCACCACCATGTCCTGCCCGCCATGCACCACACACGGTGGGGTGTCACTCTAGGACCTTGCTTCTGACATGTAAGCTCCCCTATCCATTAAACCACTAATGTCTCTGTTGCTGACTCCAGGATCTTTCTTTGGTCTTGAAGCTGTGCAAGTACAGGTCTTGTAGGCCTATGGTATGCAGCCCAATAAACAAGCTTATCATTGAATACATTGAATGAAACATATTCAAACCAAGTTGAACTAATATATATTTTTCCCAATACATATATTTCTAAAAATATTTTCAATACATTTTATGTTTATTTCATTGTTTTTATGTTATAAAAGTTGATCTCTGCTCTCTTAAAAGTAAAACAAAATTTCCCTTATTCCTCATTCCCATTGCTCTTTTTAGCTATGGTCCTTTTGCTTTTCTTAAGCTGCACAAAAGTCAAATTCCAAGACACCAAGGCTTCTCCAACATGTCTTCATTGCAGTGTGACTTCCCTCCATCACATAAATATTTTAAATCTGGGGACTTTGTCTTCAGCTTTAGTCTTCAACTATTATGCAGCATTTTTTTACTCTGTCTGCCTTGAAGTGTCTTCTATTCCATGCCTCCAGAGTGTTCTTGGTACCTCTCTGGTCTATTTCACTGGTTCTTTAGCACCTTCCAGTCCTCATAGGTACATCCTCCAAAATATTCAATTCTGCCCACTGCTGGAATTTGAAAATCTCAGATAAATTCCATCATCCATGATATCCATCATACTATTAAGCCTCAGTTTTCTCCACAGTGGAGGAGATATAGTAATAATAACTGGCTTTAGTAAAAGAATTGCTGGAATCAAATGGGATAATATATGTGAGATTAAATATAAATTTTAATCATTTATGAAGATATGTTGCACTATGTCTGATTTGATCACATTGACAAAGATGTGCCTGTGATGGAGACTGGTCAATCAGAGATTTTGTGGGAATTTTTTCCTGAGCTGTCAGGGAAGACACTCTTTTTTATGATGGATAAGCTTAAGGATATGGCCTGATTGGGTCCATCATACAAAAAATGACTGTGAGACACAGGGAGGGACAGAGTCCAATGATGTAGTTTGAGAGCCCGAATCCAGCCACACCCTTGAATGCTGCTGTAAAACAAAGCAATCAATTATTTTCTGTTTAAACCTATTTAACTTTTATTTTAAGCTACCAAATGACAACTGTTTAATGCCATATTTTTCCTCTTGTTCAATTAATAGTGGATATGTGACTTTTAACAACATGGGAGTGATGATTTATTTGCATAAATGTATTTATATTACTCATTAAAAAGTGCCAGAGGCTATAAGAAAACACACAATCATAAAGCCTTCTCTGATTAAACTGAACTTGAGAGCTCGAGCATTTCCACATCCCCACCTTTTCTGCTGACACTTAGATACCCACCTTGAACACCATCTTTCTTCCTCGTGATTTACTCTCAGTTGGAATATTACTAAACACATCATACGCATCAAATGCTATTTCACAGAGAAGATTTTTATTTATGATACATTTAAAATTCCCTATCACCATCTGCATGGAAACAATGAGGATAACCAGAGGATTAGTGTGTCAGTTAGAAGGTGAGTATCAGAGCCCTTTCTGCTTTCCAAATTGTTAATTGAATTGAACTGAGTATTCAATGATTGAGAGAATCTCTTGGAACAAAACTGCCCACTCTTCCAAAATAATGTGTTCAGTTTTTAAAGGTATTCTCTCTTTAGTATAACTGTCTAAACCTAATATGCCCTCTGCATAATCTTTAATTTTTTCCAAATCTGGTATTGACATTATGAGAACATTAGTAACCGAAACCCCTTTCAATGTATTTATGACATCCCTGAAATTATTAGATGGATATCGTGTTCTTCTTAAAGTTCAAGCACTAATTATTTTAATAATTCATTCATAGCTTGGCACATATTAAGAAGAAAACTCCAGCTGAGTCAGACTAGAGGCATTCTTTAGCTTCTACTCAATGCACGAGATGTCTAGAGATCCCCTTCTCTACCCAAAATAACTTCACATGGCAATAGAGTAAAGGCTAGCATGATGCCTTATGCTCTCTCTCACATCACATATTTTTTACTCTTTATTGCTCCCTGAATGGCAGTGCAGACATTATGTCTGTTTTTTTCCCCCTATACATTTTAAAACTCCCATCACCATTTATTCTATTATTAATGTTTTATAGTCATTAAAAGAACTAACAGAGACTCAAAAAAACATGGAATAAAATGGAGACCAGTCTACACCAGTTTTCTGACATACTGTCCACTGGTTTGTTTAAACATTTTGAGCTTGATTTCTTACTTGCAAAGTGTGGTAATCTGAGGATACTTAGTACAAAGTACATGCTTGTTACATAGAAGTTTTAAATTATATTGTCAATAACAAGATAAATCTGGCAATGAATTCTCCATGAAGCTATGTATAAATATTTGATTTTATGGAGCAAACCTAAAATACATTAAAAACTCTTGAAAAACGCTGCTTTGTCCTTTTTTACATTTATGTGCCATTCAATTTTGTGCAGCTTTATTGTGCCATAATTGACAAATAAAATTATAAATATTAGAAGAGTCAAAGTGATGTTTTGATATACATATACATTGTGGAAAAGATTTCCACAACTGAGTTAATTAACATGTCTGTCATCTCACATATTTATCTTTTTTTTTTTTTTTTTTTAGGAGAGACTACTAAGTTCTACTGTTTAGCAAATTTTAACTATACCCTATATCATATAGTGTTTTCCATAGTGGATGCACCAGTTTACATTCCCACCAACGGTGACAAAATGTTGCCTTATTCACGTGCTAACCAGCATTTGTTGTCTTTTACCTTTTTGATAATAGACAGCCTAAAAGGTATGAGGTGATGATCTCATTGTGGTTTTGATTTGCATTTCCCTGATGATTAGTGATGTTGATTATCTTTTCATGTGCCCGTGGGCCATCTGAACATCTTTGCAAAAATGCCCATTCAAGTCCTTTGCCAATTTTAAAATTTGGTTGCTTTTTGTTGTTATTGAGTTGTATGAGTTTTGTACAAGCTCTTTCCAGGGAGATATTGGCATTTTGAAGCTAGATAATTCGAGAAGCCCATGTGGCTTCTGCTGGTTTCAATCTCTGGAGAAAATTGTAATCAGCCCCCAGATGACTACTAAATTAGAAGGCTTACCCTCAGGCAGCAGATTTTAAAGTATGCAGATGGGCCTCTTTCAGAAAAAATTTGAGAGATGGGTGGGTTTTCTTGCCTGTTATCTCTGCACTAAGCCCTGAAGGAATAGCCATGGCAGGTCACCTCAGCCCATTCAGAAATGTCTCTTTGTTTGCTAGTCTGTGGCCTCATGTACACAAGCCCAACTGGCTTTCAGAGCTAGGTCTTTTGGGGACCCTGTCTCTTAAGTGGGATTCTCAAAAGTTGGGGTACTAGATGTGGAGTCCCAACTCTTTCCTCCTGGGGGAGAACCTGAGAGTTAGGGGTTCCCTCCTGATGGTGGGGCTCTCTGCCTGTGGTGGGGTTTGTGGTGGGAATGAGTCTCAGCCTCTCCAACCCATTTCAATGCAGGTGATGTGGCTATTTTCTCATTTGCCTGTTGTATAGGAGTTACTTAGCTAGTTTTGAAACCAGTAGGACCCTGTGGGGCTTCTGGGTGCAAAAGCCTTTCTTTGTCCCCCATTTCTTGATTACAGGAAATAAGCTTCATTCAGCTCCCATGACCTTCCTTGTGTTCCAAAGGGCACGTCCAAACAATTGTTAATCAGGGAAGGGAGAGAATGTGGAGGCAAGAGGGGAGAGGTCAAGAAAGAGTAGCGCAGACTTGGGGCAGGGTCCTGGTTCCCCCTCAAGGGCTACACATAACAATATCATTGAGCTGTTTTGCAGATACTGAAACCCCCATCAGGTGGAAGAAATTAACTGTATGCTGCCCACAAGCACATACACTCCAGACCAGTTGGAACCAGAAGGTTAGTGATGCTCACTCCCACTTACCTCACTACCAACCAATCAGAAGAATGTCCAGGAGCTGATCACGCCCTCTTTGAACCACTACTATAAAACTACTCACTACCCTCTCCAGGTGGGACACACAGTTCTGAGAGGATTAGCCCACTGTGGCTCCCTTAACTTGGCAAAGCAATAATGCTATTCTTTTTTTTTTTAAGGTAACTAAATTTAGAGGCTTTATTATCAGTAACAATTTTTTAAACATTTTTATTGGAATATAATTGATTTACAATGGTGTGTTAGTTTCCACTTTATAATAAAGTGAATCAGTTATACATATACATATGTTCCCATATCTCTTCCCTCTTGTGTCTCCCTCCCTCCCACCCTCCCTATCCCACCCCTCTAGGTGGTCACAAAGCACCGAGCTGATCTCCCTGTGCCATGCGGCTGCTTCCCACAAGCTATCTATTTTACGTTTGGTAGTGTATATATGTCCAAGCCACTCTCTCACTTTGTCACAGCTGACCCTTCCCCCTCCCCATATCCTCAAGTCCATGCTCTAGTATGTCTGTATCTTTATTCCCGTCTTACCCTTAGGTTTTTTTTTCATAGATTCCATATATATGTGTTACCATACGGTATTTGTCTTTCTCTTTCTGACTTACTTCACTCTGTATGACAGACTCGAGGCCCATCCACCTCATTACAAATAACTCAATTTCGCTTCTTTTTAAGGCTGAGTAATATTCCATTGTATATATGTTCCAAATCTTTATCCATTCATCCGATGATGAACACTTAAGTTGCTTCCATCTCCTGGTTATAGTAAATAGAGCTGCAATAAACATTTTGGTACATGACTCTTTTTGAATTATGGTTTTCTCAGGGTATATGTCCAGTAGTGGGATAGCTGGGTCATATGGTAGTTCTATTTGTAGCTTTTTAAGGAACCTCCATACTGTTCTCCATAGTGGCTGTACCAATTCTCATTCTCACCAGCAGTGCAAGAGTCTCCCCTTTTCTCCACACCCTGTCCAGCATTTATTGTTTCTAGATTTCTTGATGATGGCCATTCTGACTGGTGTGAGATGATATCTCACTGTACTTTTGATTTGCATTTCTCTAATGATTAATGATGTTGAGCATTCTTTAATGTGTTTGTTGGTAGTCTGTATATCTTCTTCGGAGAAATGTCTATTTAGGCCTTCGGCCCATTTTTGGATTGGGTTGTTTGTTTTTTTGTTATTCAGCTGCATGAGCTACTTGTAAATTTTAGAGATTAATCCTTTCTCAGTTGCTTCATTTGCAAATATTTTCTCTCATTCTAAGAGTTGTCTTTTGGTCTTGTTTATGGTTTCCTTTGCTGTGCAAAAGATTTTAAGTTTCATTAGGTCCATTTGTTTATTTTTGTTTTTATTTTGATTTCTCTAAGAGGTGGGTCAAGAAGGATATTTCTGTGATTTATGTCACAGAGTGTTCTGCTTATGTTTTCCATTAAGAGTTTGATAGTTTCTGGCCTTACATTTAGGTCTTTAATCCATTTTTTTGTTTGTTTGTTTTTTTGCGTTATGCGGGTCTCTCACTGTTGTGGCCTCTCCCATTGCAGAGCACAGGCTCTGAACTCGCAGGCTCAGTGGTCATGGCTCATGGGCCTAGCTGCTCTATGGCATGTGGGTTCTTCCCAGATTGGGGCACGAACCTGTATCCCCTGCATCAGCAGGCAGACTCTCAAGCACTGCGCCACCAGGGAAGCCCCGTCTTTAATCCATATTGTGCTTATTTTTGTGTATGCTGTTAGGGAGTGTTCTAATTGCATACTTTTACATGTACCTGTCCAGTTTCCCAAGCACCAATTTTTGTAGAGGCTGTCTTTTCTCCACTGTATATTCTTGCCTCCTTTATCAAAGATAATGTGACCATATGTGTGTGGGGTTATCTCTGGGCTTTCTATCCTGTTCCATTGATCCATCTTTCTGTTTTTGTGCCAGTACCATACTGTCTTGATTACTGTAGCTTTCTAGGATAGTCTGAAGCCAGGGAGCCTGATTCCCCCAGCTCCGTTTTTCATTCTCAAGATAGCTTTGGCTATTCGGGGTCTTTTGTGTTTCCATACAAATTGTGAAATGTTTTGTTCTAGTTCTGTGAAACATGCCAGTGGTAGTTTGATAGGGATTGCATTGAATCTGTAGATTGCTTTGGGGAGTGGAGTCATTTTCATAATGTTGATTCTTCCAATCCAAGAACATGGTATATCTCTCCCTCTATATTTGTATCATCTTTAATTTTTTTCATCAGTGTCTTATAATTTTCTGCATACAGGTCTGTTGTCTCCTTAGGTAGGTTTATTCCTAGATATTTTATTCTTTTTGTTGCAATGGTAAATGAGAATGTTTTCTTAATTTCACTTTCAGATTTTTCATCATTAGTGATAACAATGCCAGATATTTCTGTGCATTAATTTTTTATCCTGCTACTTTACCAAATTCATTGATTAGCTCTAGTAGTTTTCTGGTAGCGTGTTTAGCATTCTCTATGTATAGTATCATGTCATCTGCAAACAGTGACAGCTTTACTTCTTCTTTTCTGATTTGGATTCCTTTTGTTTCCTTTTCTTCTCTGATTGCAGTGGCTAAAACTTCCAAAACTATGTTGAATAAGAGTGGTGAGAGTGGGCAACCTTGTCTTGCTCTTGATTTTAGAGGAAATGGTTTCAGCTTTCAGCATTGAGGACGATGTTGGCTGTGGGTTTCTAATATATGGCCTTTATTATGATGAAGAATGTTCCCTCTATACCTACTTTCTGCAGGGTTTTTAACATAAATGGGGGTTGAATTTTGTCAAATGCTTTCTCTGCATCTATTGAGATGATCATATGGTTTTTCTCCTTCAATTTGTTAATATGGTGTAGCACGTTGATTGATTTGTGTATATGGAAGAATCCTTGCATTCCTGGAATAAACTCCACTTGATCATGTTGTTTGATGCTTTCAGTGTGCTGTTGGTTTCTGTTTGCTAGTATTTTGTTGAGGATTTTGACATCTATGTTCATAAGTGATATTGGCCTGTAGTTTCCTTTCTTATGGGATGCAGCAAAAGTAGTTCTAAGATGTGAGTTATAGCAATACAATCCTACCTTAAGAAACAGGAAACATCTCAAGTAAACAACCTAACCTTGCACCTAAAGCAATTAGAGAAATAAGAACAAAAAGAAAAAAAAAAACCCCAAAGCTAGCAGAAGGAAGGAAATCATATAGATCAGATCAGAAATAAATGAAAAAGAAATGAAGTAAATGATTGCAAAGATCATTAAACTAAAAGATGGTTCTTTGAGAAGATAAACAAAATAGATAAACCATTGGCCAGACTCATCAAGAAAAAAAGGGAAAAGACTGAAATCAATAGAATTAGAAATGAAAAAGGAGAAGTAACAAATGTCACTGCAGAAATACAAAAGATCATGAGAGATTATTACAAGCAACTCTATGCTAATAAAATGGACAACGTGGAAGAAAAGGACAAATTCTTAGAGATGCACAACCTTCCAAGACTGAACCAGGAAGAAATAGAAAATATGAACAGACCAATCATAAGCACTGAAATTGAAATTGTGATTAAAAATCTTCTAACAAACAAAAGCCCAGGACCAGATGGCTTCACAGGCAAATTCTATCAAACATTTACAGAATACCTAATACCTATCCTTCTCAAACTCTTCCAAAATATAGTAGAGGGAGGAACACTCCCAAATTCCTTCTACGAGGCCACCATCACCCTGATACCAAAACCAGACAAAGATGTCACAAAGAAAGAAAACTACAAGCCAATATCACTGTTGAACATAGATGAAAAAATCCTCAACAAAATACTAGCAAACAGAATCCAACAGCACATTAAAAGGATAATGCACCATGATCAAGTGGGGTTTATTCCAGGAATGCAAGGATTCTTCAATATACACAAATCAATCTATGTGATACACCATATTAACAAATTGAAGTAGAAAAACCATATGATCATCTCAATAGATGCAGAGAAAGCATTTGACAAAATTCAAATCTCATTTATGTTAAAAGCCCTGCAGAAATTAGGCATAGAGGGAACTTTCTTCAACATAATAAAGGCCACATATGACAAACGCACAGCCAACATCATCCTCAATGGTGAAAAACTGAAACCATTTGCATTAAGATCAGGAACAAGACAAGGTTGCCCACTCTCACCACTCTTATTCAACATAGTTTTGGAAGTTTTAGCCACAGCAATCAGAGAAGAAAAGGAAACAAAAGGCATCCAAATCGGAAAAGAAGAAGTAAAGCTGTCACTGTTTGCAGATGACATGATACTATACATAGGGATTCCAAAAGATGCTACCAGAAAACTACTAGAGCTAATCAATGAATTTGGTAAAGTAGCAGGATACGAAATTAAAGCACAGAAATCTCTCGCATTCCTATACACTAAGGATGAAAAATTTGAAAATGAAATCAAGAAAACACTCCCATTTACCATTGCAACAAAAAGAATAAAAAATATCTAGTAATAAACCTACCTAAGGACACAAAAGACCTGTATGCAGAAAATTATAAGACACTGATGAAAGAAATTAAAGGTGATACAAATAGAGGGAGAGATATGCCATGTTCTTGGATAGGAAGAATCAACATTGTGAAAATGACTCTACTACCCAAAGCAATCTACAGATTCAATGCAATCCCTATCAAACTACCACTGGCATGTTTCACAGAACTAGAACAAAAATTTTCACAATTTGTATGGAAACACAAAAGACCCCTAATAGCCAAAGCAATCTTGAGAACGAAAAATGGTGCTGGAGGAATCATGCTCCCTAGCTTTAGACTATACTACAAAGCTACAGTAATCAAGACGGTATGGTACTTGCACAAAAACAGAAGGATCAGTGGACCCGGATAAAAAGCCCAGAGTTAAACCCATGCACATATGGTCACCTTATCTTTGATAAAGGAGGCAGGAATATACAGTGGAGAAAGGACAGCCTCTTCAATTAGTGGTGCTGGGGAAACTGGACAGGTACAGGTAAAAGTATGTGATTAGATCACTCCCTAACACCATACACAGAAATAAGCTCAAAATGGATTGAAGACCTAAATGTAAGGCCAGAAACTGTCAAACTCTTAGAGGAAAAATAGGCAGAACACTCTATGACATAAATCACAGCAAGATCCTTTTTGACCCACCTCCTAGAGAAATGGAAATAAAAACAAAAATAAGGAAATGGGACCTAATGAAACTTCAAGACTTTTGCATAGCAAAGGAAACCATAAACAAGACCAAAAGACAACCCTCTGAATGGCAGAAAATATTTGCAAATGAAGCAACTGACATAGGATTAATCTCCAAAATTTACAAGCAGCTTATACAGCTCAATAACAAAAAAACAAACAACCCAATCCAAAAATGGCAGAAGATCTAAATAGACATTTCTCCGAAGAAGATATACAGACTGCCAACAAACACATGAAAGAATGCTCAACATCATTAATCATTAGAGAAATGCAAATCAAAACTACAATGAGATATCATCTCACACCAGCCAGAATGGCCATCATCAAAAAATCTACAAACAGGGCTTCCCTGGTGACGCAGCGGTTAAGAGTCTGCCTGCTGATGCAGGGGACATGGGTTCATGCCCTGGTCCACGAAGATCCCACATGACACGGAGCAGCTAGGCCCGCGAGCTATGGGTGCTGAGCCTGCGGGTCCGGAGCCTGTGCTCTGCAACGGGAGAGGCCACAACAGTGAGAGGTTTGCATACCAAAAAATATATATATATATATTTTTTTTATATTTCATATATATATATATATATATATATATATATAAACAATAAATCCTGGAGAGGTTGTGGAGAAAAGGGAACACTCTTGCACTGATGGTGGCAATGTGAATTGGTACAGCCACTATGGAGAACAGTATGGAGGTTCCTTAAAAAACTACAAATAGAACTACCGTATGACCCAGCAATCCCACTGCTGGGCATATACCCTGAGAAAACCATAATTCAAAAAGAGTCATGTACCAAAATGTTCATTGCAGCTTTATTTACAATAGCCCAGAGATGGAAACAACCTAAGTGTCCATCATCAGATGAATGGATAAAGAAGATGTGGCACATATATACCATGGAATATTACTCAGCCATAAAAAGAAATGAAATTGAGCTATTTGTAATGTGGTGGATTGACCTAGAGTCTGTCATACAGAGTGAAGTAAATCAGAAAGAGAAAGACAAATACCGTATGCTAACACAGATATATGGAATTTAAGAAAAAAAATGTCATGAAGAACCTCGGGGTAAGACAGGAATAAAGACACAGACCTACTAGAGAATGGACTTGAGGATATGGGGAGTGGGAAGGGTCAGCTGTGACAAAGTGAAAGAGTGGCATGGACATATATACACTACCAAACATACAATAGATAGCTAGTGGGAAGCAACCGCATAGCACAGGGAGATCAGTTCTGTGCTTTGTGACCACCTAGAGGAGTGGGATAGGGAGGGTGGGAAGGGGGGAGATGCAAGAGGGAAGAGATATAGGAACATATTTATATGTATAACTGATTCACTTTGTTAGAGAGCAGAAACTAACACACCATTGTAAAGCAATTATACTCCAATAAAGAAATTTAAAAAAACAAAAAAGAAATTATGTTATTCTTTTCTACTTCACCCAAAACTCTGTCTCTGAGATTTATCAGTGTCAAGGTACAGAGGTGAGATTTGTCATCAGTTTCTGAATTTTCTTCAGAGGGAATTGCTCTGAGTGTCAATGTAGATTTTTTTGTGTCTGTGGGAGTAGGTGAGTTCAGGAGCCTCCTATGTCCCAATCTTGGACCAGACAAGTAGGTAATTTTTTAGGAGATTAATTCCCCCAAGGAAATAAGGATAATACCTGAAGATACAAAGTATTCAGTAACTGGGACCATAAGTGTCCCAGAGAACCTTGATGGGAATTGGGACTCTCTCTTTTTATTCAGTACTAAGCTATTGTCATTAGTTATAGGTCATTTTGAAACAGTTCTTTCTAAACTTATTGATATATTGGAGAATGTCTTGGGGTCATCCTCAGACAGAGGGCCAAGAACTTTGTTTGTAGTTGCAGCAAAAGGATGAATAATGACTCGGTTGAACCCATTATTCTAAAAGAAGGAACACAGAACCCCAGATGGAAGAAAGAAAAATTATACTTGATGTTGAGGTCACATTCACACGTTTGGGAAAGAGCAAGGTGAGGTGAGTAAAAGCTTAACTGAAAGATGAAGATACAAATAAAACTGCTCACCAGGTTCATGGGATAAAGAGCAGAAATGGCTCTGGGTTGGGACTAGCTATACTTGCTCTAATAAGAATAATTTGTCTAAGTGTGTCAAGAGGACTTATATAAGCATATATTAGCAATAGAAAGAAGTTGGGAGCAAGTGATATTTCATTTATAGCAAATTAGATTTGTAAGAAAGACAGTTTACTACTTTTAGGAGATTAGGAAAAAGAATATACTACAGCAACAAAATATCACTACCTATAGCTAATGTCCTCGTGTGTCTGCCCCACAATGTGCAAAATAAAGGGAGATAAAGTTTTAGAGGTCCAACAATATATTATGCAGTAATTGTTTGCATTAATGAACACATATTCTTAACACAAAAAACCATATCCTGGGGCTTCCCTGGTGGCACAGTGTTTGGGAGTCCGCCTGCCGATGCAGGGGACGCGGGTTCGTGCCCCGGTCCAGGAAGATCCCACATGCCGCGGAGCGGCTGGGCCTGTGAGCCATGGCTGCTGAGCCTGCGCATCCGGAGCCTGTGCTCCACAGCGGGCGAGGCCACAACAGTGAGAGGCCCGCGTACTGCAAAAACTAATAATAATAATAATAATAATCACATCCTGATAGTGTGACTTTATGCATAGTTTTTAGCTGCTTGAATACAGAAAGACAAAATGTTATTCCAGCATCTTAGCATAGAAGACCTGACTGAATTAGGCCACTGGGAATGGAAATGGAAGGAAAGGAAAAGGAGAAAAGAGAGGAAGCTGCTAGCAATGCAGCTGCTTGCAGTAGGATTACGTTCTCATCATCATCAAGCCATTAGTACTGCTGACCAAGGCCTGTAAAACAACTGGCCTCCCAGGGAGTGCTGCAACTCCCCTCCTCTGTCTTAGGTATGGATAACATTTGTGAACAATTTATGTTGACATCTTTTAATGAAGGTCTTTTTACAGATGAGTTCAAGGCATATTAAAAATGAAACAATAATGGATGCTTGAGCAAACCGAATCATAAATGTCTCAGAGCTACAATGCTTCTTTGGGGACTGGCTCATTTCACCATTTTTGTGGGGTTTATCAGTCGTTCAATGTTAAAATCAAATAATGTCCACATTTTTCTTCAGCTGTAATTGGTGTCAGTTATGGTCAAATGGACTAGATTTGAGAATGTGTTCAACACAACCTGAAAAGCACAAATGCTTACGTTATGATTGATGATACCAAGAAGCTTAAGTTGAATGTTCATAGTTGCCTCATATTTAACTAGAACGGGAAATTGTTCTTAAACTGACTTGTTTTGAGACATTTTGTGATGTTAGCATAAATCAAAATGTCAATTAAAAGCAGACAAGCCAGATAAGAAACTTCAAATTTCTTCTAATATAGTTCTAGATATGTGAAGAATCATGGGTTCTTGAGATATTACTAGCCCACTTAGCTTTATTCTGTCTAAACTTTTTACCTAAGTGTCCTGAAGCTCTGATCAGCATTGCTTTATATTAGAATGTATGTAAATGTGGCAAAAGCTCTCCTTGTGTCTTTAGCCTGTAACTGACATGGGCCTTCTTCCATGGCTTTCTGTGTGTTCTCTACCTGCCTTTCTCTCTCTCTCTCTCTCTCTTTCTCTCCCTTTGCCTCTGATAGTAAAACCACCCACTCATGTCCGACCATGAAATTATCCTTTCTTCTCTCTCCTTAAATTCTAATATATTCCTTCTCTTATCTGACCAATAAACTACCTTTTCCTTGATCTTTTAAAACTTTTTTCTTGGCTGCATTGGGTTTTCGCTGCTGCACGTGGGCTTTCTCTAGTTGCAGGGAGCAGGGACTACTCTTCATTGCAGTGTGCAGGCTTCTCATTGCAGTGACTTCTCTTTTTGTGGAGCAGGGGCTCTAGGGTGCATGGGCTTCAGTAGTTGTGGCTCGCAGGCTCTAGAATGCAGGCTCAGCAGTTGTGGTGCACAGGCTTAGTTGCTCAGCGGTATGTGGGATGTTCCCTGACCAGGGATCAAACCCGTGTCCCCTGCATTGGCAGGCAGTTTTTTAACCACTGCACCACCAGGGAAGTCCTTTCCTTTTCTTTGATCTTTGATCACATTTTTTCCCAGTTTTCTTACAAATGTAATTTGGACACATATTACTTTTCTAGATTTATCTGTTGGAGCAGTTTTAAATTTACAACAAATTGAGTGGCCAGTACAGAGATTTCCCACATACCCCAAGTCCTCACATATGCATAGACACCCCATCATAAACATCCCCATTAGAGTGGGACATCTGTTACAGTTGATGAACTTTCACTGACGCATCATTATCACCAGAAGCCCACAGTTTATCTTACAGTTTACTGTCAGTGTTGTATACTCTGTATGTTTGGACACACGTACCCAGTGTTAAGCTACCACACAGAGTATTTGCACTGCCTTGTAATGCGATTCATCCCTCTCCCTGCTCCCTCAGTCCCTGGCAACCAATGATGATTTTACTGTTTCCATATTTTTGCCTTCTCCAGAGTATCATGTAGTTGGAATCATACAGTATGTAGCCTTTTCAGATTGTCCCCTTTCACTTAGTAATATGCACTTAAGGGTCCTCCATGTCTTTTCATGGCTTGATAGCTCATTTATTTTTAGCACCAGATAATATTCCATTGTCTGGATAGACCACAGTTTATTTATCCATTCACCTATTGAAGAACATCTTGGTTGCTTCCAAGTTTTGACAATTATGAATAAAGCCGCTATAAACATCCATGTGAAGGTTTTTGTGCAGACTAACTTTTCATCTTCTTTGAGAAAATACCAAAGTGTATAATTACTGGATCGTATGGTAAGAGTATATTCAGTTTTGTAAAAAGCTGCCAAATTGTCTTCCTAAGTTGCTGTACCATTTTGTATTTCCCCCTGCAATAGAATGAGATTTCCTCTTATTCCACATCTTTGTCAGCATTTAATAGGTTCTGGATTCTGGCCATTCTAATAGCTGCATGGAGGTATCTCATTATTATTTTAATTTGCCTTTCCCTGATGATATATGATGTGGAGCATCTTTTCATATGTTCATGCCATCTGTTTATCTTCTTTGGTGAGGTGTTTGTTCAGGTCTTTGCCCCATCCTTTAATTGGCTTGTTTGTGTCCTTACTGTTGAGTTTTAAGTTGCTTGTACATTTTGGATAACAGTCTTTTATTAGATGTGTCTTTCACAAATATTTTCTTCAAGCCTGTGGCTTATCTTTGCATTCTCTTCACCTTGTCTTCTGCAGAGCAGAAGTTTTAAATTTTAATGAAGTTCAGCTTATCATTATTTCTTTCATGGACTGTGCCTTTGGTATTTTATCTATAAAGTTATCACCACACCCAATATCATCTAGGTTTTCTCCTATACTATCTTTTAGGAGTTTTATAGTTTTGCATTTTACATTTAGGTCTATGTTCATGTTTCAGTTAATTTTTTTGAAGAGCGCAAATCTTATCTAGATTCATTTTTTTGAATGTGGATGTTCAGTTTTTCCAGCACCATTTGTTGAAAAGACTATCTTTTCTCCATTTTATTGCCTTAGTTCCTTTGTCAAAGATCAGTTGACTATATTTACAACAATCGATTTCTGGGCTACTTAATTTGTTCCATTGATCTATTTGTCTATTCTTTCACCAACACCACACTGTCTTGATTACTGTAACTTGATTACTGTAAGACTTGAAGTTGGGTAGTGTCAGTCCTCTGACTTTGTTCTTCTCCTTTAAGTATTATTTTGATTACTCTGGGTCTTTTGCCTTCTGTATAAATGTTAGAATCAATTTGTCAATCTCCACAAAATAACTTGCTGGGATTTGGATTAGGATTACACTGAATCAGTAGACAAAGTTGGGGAAAACTGACATTTTAAGGATATTGAATCTTCCTATCCATGAACGTGAAATAACTCTCTATTTATTAAGTTCATTGATTTCTTTCATCAGCATTTTATAATTATTATTTCTTTTCTTCTGTTTACTTTGGATTTAATTCACTCTTCTTTTTCTAGTTTCCTAAGGTAAAGCTTAGATGATTAATTTTAGATCTTTCTTCTTTTCTACTTTTTGCACTCAATGCTATAAATTTCCCTCTAAGTGCTTATTTCATTTCCTCCCACAAATTTTGATAATTGTGTTTTCATTTTCATTTGGTTCAAAGTAGCTTAAAGTTTCTCTTGAAATTTCTTCTTTGGCCCTTGTGTTATTTAGAAGTGTGTTATTTAATCTCCAAATGTTTTGGGATTTTCCAGCTATCTTTCCGTTACTGATTTTTATTTGAATTAAATTGTGGTCTGAGACCAGACATTGTATTATTTCTATTCTGTTAAATGTGTTAGTGTGTTTTATGGCCAAGAAAATGGTGTATCTTGGTGAATGTTCCATGTGAGCTTGAGAAGATTAAGAATTCTGTCATTGAATGAAGTTGTCTACAGATGTTCAGTTGATCAATGCTGTTGTTGAGTTCAACTGTGTTCTTACTGATTTTCTGCCTGTTGTATCTAACCATTTCTGATAGTTATTGAAGTCCTCCAACTATGATAGTAGATTCATCTATTTCTCTTTGCTGGTCTATCAGTTTTTGCCTCAAGTATTTTGAATCTCTGTTGTTAGCCACATACACATTAAGAACTGTTATGTCTTCTTGGGGAACAGACTCCATTAACATTATGTAATACCCGTCTCTAACCCTGATAACTTTCCTTGGTCTGAGTCTGCTCATTCCAATTCCACTTTCAAGTAACACTATACTGTTTCATGGGGAATTGGGAGTACCCTATAATAAAATAATCCTAATTCTTCCCTCCTGTCTCTTGTATCACTGCCATAAAACTTATATACATAAGTTTATATGTATAAAATAAATATATATATAAAGTCAAAAATATTGTTACTATTATTATTTTGAACATTATCATGTATTAGATAAATTAAGAATATGAATTTTTTAAATTTTATTTTTAACTTATTTCTTCACCAAGCTCTTCCTTTCTTTATGTCAGTCCATGTCTCTTATCTTTATAGTTTTCCTTCTCTCTAAAGAATTTGTTTTAACATTTCTTGCAAGGCAGGTCCACTGACAACAAATTTCTTTAGTTTTTGTTTGTCTGAGAAAGTCTTTATTTCTCCTTTACTTTTCAAGGATAATTTGGGAAAGAACAGAATTCTAGTTGCTGGTTTTTTTCTCTCAACACTTTAAACATTTTACTCCACTCACTTCTTGCTTGTATGTTCCTATAGTGAAGTCAGATGTAATTCTTATCTTTCTCTTCTATAGATAAGGTCCCCCTCCCCAATCCCCTGGCTTTTTCAGGATTTTTTTCTTTATCTTTGATTTTTCCATAGTTTGAAAATATGGTTAGTTATGTATAGGTATTTTGGGCATTTATCCTGCTTTGTGTTCTTTGAGCTTCATAGATCTGGGGTTTGGTGTCTGATGTTAATTTGGGGAAATTCTCAGTCATTATTGTTTTAAGTATATCTTCTCTTCCTTTCTTTCTTCTCCTTGTGGAATTCTGATTACATATACATTACATTTTTTTGTAGTTTTTCTACTGTTCTCAGATACTTTGGTCTTTTTTTTTTTTTTCCATTCCTTTTTTCTCTTTGCTTTTCAGTGTTGGTGGTTTCCTTATATTTTCAAGCACAGAGACTCTGTTTTCAGCCATGTCCAGTCTACCAATAAAAACATGAAAGGCATTCTTCATTTCTGTTACAGTGTTTTTGATCTCCATTATTTATTTTGGGTTCTTTCTTAGAATTTCCATCTCTCTGCTTACATTGCCCAGCTGTTCTTGCATGCTGTCTACATTATCCATTAGAGCCCTCAACATCTCAATCATAGCTGTTTTAAATTCTTAGTCTGGGGACTTCCCTTGTGGTCCAGTGGTTAAGACTTTGCCTTCCAATGCAGGGAGTACAGATTTGATCCCTGGTCCTGGAGCTAAGATCCCACATGCTTCGCAGCCAAAAAACCAAAACATGAAAGAGAAGCAATATTGTAACAAATTCAAGAAAGACTCGAAAAAAAAATTCTTAGTCTGATAATGCCAACATCCCTGCCATATCTGAGTCTTGTTCTGATGCTTGCTCTGTTTCCTCAAACTTTTTTTTTTCTTTAAGTATGTCTTGCAGTTTTGTTCTTGTTAACTGGACATAATATACTGGGTAAAGAAACTGCTGTAAATGAGCTTTTAGTAATGTGGTGATAAGGTGTGGGGGGAAGAGAATTGTCCTATATCCTGTGAGTAGCTCTCAGTCTTTTAGTGAGCCTGCACCTGTGAACTGTGAACTTAACACATGCTCTTCATTTCTGTTCTTTTCTTTGTTTGTTTTTGCCCCCGCCTCCTTTGTGGAACAGGATAGCTAGAGGGGCTGGAATGGGATATTTCCCTTCCTGCAGTTCTGTGAGACTCTGATAAAACTCCAGCAGGCCAGGCTCTAGTTAAATAACTTCTCCTAAGGGCAGGCATTGTTGAGAACCGAGTGCTCTGGTTTATTTCAGAATGATTCCTTTTCCCCTCCCTTACTGGAAGCACAAGGAGATTTTTATCCAGTATTCACTGTGAGAATCTGCTCAAGCTCCTGGGCGCAAAACACACCAAAGCATAGAATCCTCCAATGATGGGTCCCCTGAGTTTTTATATCACAGACTTCTCCACGCTGAGCTTACAGCAATTTGTCAGTTGTAGCACGTTTCCCTACCAAGGTGATGGTTCCCATGGATGTTCTGTGCCTATGGGTTTCTGCTCTGGAAAGCCATCATTCTCTGCATTTGCTTGTTGGTCTCTAACTTGGGAGGCAGTGGTTTACCCTGTGACTCAACCTCTGTGATGAATTTAATGAGTTTTGATTCTATCAGTTTGTTCAGCTTTTTACTTGTTGGCATGACATGCAACTTCCAGTTTCTTACATACTGGGTTGGAAACTGGAAGTCTTAGACACACTTTAAGAGTAGCAATACATATATATTTTTCTTCCACATTTTAATTAATCAATCTATCCTTTTGCTGCCATATAGTTTTAAGGTGAATAATCTGTTTTAAATTCCTGTACTAGTCTATACAGTCATCTTTTAAATTTTATATTGACATATAATTTACACATATAAAATCCTGAGATCTTACAGGTTCTGTTTTGAAGAGTTGTGACACTTTTATTCACCCACATAACCAACATCCTTAAGCAAATGAGAAAATACTTCCAGTCCACATAAAGTTCCCCTGTGTTCCCTGCCAGGCAATTTTCCCAATCCTATAAGCAAAAATATTTATATATATTTATAAAGAAGTATATACAATATTTATTGAGGGAATACTTTTGCCTCTTTTGGGAAATCATCTAAATGTAATTATTTAGTAGGTACACTTAGGAGTCTGGCTTTTATTAACAAGATGCTTGTGAGATTAATCATGTTATTTTATGTTTGCATAATTAATCCATTTTTACTGCTGAGTAGTATTCAATTGTATGAATGTATAACAATTTTTAAATTTATTCACTTATTAACGAACCTTTGGTTTGTTTCCAGTTCTGGGTTATTATGGATAGGGTAACTCTGAATATTCCTGTACTTTTTGTGGATATATGTTTTCATTTATTTAGAGTATATATCTACCAGCACAATTGCTGTCATAATTTTAAAACAAAGTCAAAGAGTTTTCCAAAATTTCTCTTCCTTTATTCTTCTTCCCCCAGCAATGTATGAGAATCCCAGTGGCTCTACATCCTTGTCAGAATTTGGCACTGTCAATCGTTTTGGTTTTACCCATCTCAGAGGGTATCTAACTCTCCTTCTCTCTCCTCCTTATCTTTTTCTGCAACCATCCCTTGACTGATTTCTGTTCATTCTGTTTCAGTTCCGAAACAGTTCATAAACTGTTTCTCCACCATTGTACAGTCATTCCAAGTGTGTCTTTGTTAACTTAAATGTATTTAAGGCAATAACTTTATTATTTATTTGGTAATGTCATTCTTTAACTTCTACACAGAAACCAGCACAGCACTAGACACCATCAAAGGTGAAATGTACATTAAATTCTTAAATCATAGAATATTTGAGAGAAAATGGACATTATCTTTGCAAATGCTTGGCTTTACAGCTACTGTAAAGCATTCAGATTGTATCTGTACAATGCCATGGCCATGCTCATATTACACAGTGGCTGAGTTCAAATGAAAAAACAAATCTTCTAACTTGTGATCCAGAACACTGTATACTGTACCAGTTTGCTTCTCTTAATAAATTGACAAGTATGTTGTTTTTAACTCTAAAACTTTTGAGAGTTAAAAAGGTGAGTGCATGAAGATTAGAGAGTCCCTAAATGAGAACATGTCCTCAAGGATGCTGGCTGCCCTGTGACATCCATCATGTGCTCCTAACTTGGTGCTTGTGACAGCTTTCCTATCCTGGGAAACAGTCTCTAAGTTGGATCATTTTTCCTGGTTGAACAACCTCAAAGTTTTATTTAGAGTGTCATAAGGAAAATAAGGGATTGTTCTGGGTTTCTCAGAAGCTATATTATTTCAGTTAATATATAAACACTATACTTAAGAGGGTTTTTATTTATTTATTTTACTGTATGTATTATTGTATCTTTCATTGTAATAGGGCACTGAACAACAACAGCAACAAAGAAAGCACAAGTCACTCCTTGGAGATTGTAGCAATCACTAGATTAGCTTGTGATGTGAAGCACATCTTGTAAGATAAAGTTCTTTACAAGTTTTACAAGTATCCAAAACATCTGGACAAACCAGGGGTGGACAAACTCTACATGGATTTCAGTGTCTTAAATTACCAGATCAGCATATATTGCTGTTCACATCTTTTCTAAGTGTGATTCATACCTCCTCACATACAATAAACGGTGTATAAATTATGGACAAATTATGTATAAATTATGGACAAATATCTACATTTAAAAATTAAGAGTTAGAGCATTTCTTATATTTCTGTGAATTCTTTTCCTTTAAATATAATTAAAATGATTAATTCGGAGCAGAAATTATGACAATGATAATCAAAAACCTGGAATATGGTTAAAATTGTTGATCACTGGGTTTTTTTCCTTTTAAAATCTATTAAATATTACCTTGACTTATCTGTTCCATAAATCTTGGAGAAGATAACTTTTGTAAATATATATTTCATAATTAGTGTAAGACATCTCTTGAAACATGGCAGAATATCTCATAGCACCTAGGCTCAGACAGATAAGTGTATTTTTCCTAAGTTATGGACTGGGATCTGGCTGTTCTTAAACAATGACAACAGTTTCATTGCTTTGTGTCTTGACGCCTCTGATGCAGATGACACAGAATCTTGCTGTGTTGCCATTGATTCTTACAAGTGATGACCCCTCCAAACAAAGCAAAAGTGTTACAGGTTATTGTGTTGGAAATGTATTTCTACCTTTGGAGTGCTTGAAATTTTATTGAAGTTCTTTCTAGGAGATTCTGGAAATACACTTTGACATCACATTATGCTGAAAGTTCCATGGCAAATGTAGCATTTTTACTTATTATATAAAATATTTCTGCATTTTGTCAATGACCTATAAAAAGTATATGGGAAGATATTCCTTGGTTTCCACTTAATCACCTGCTATGGGCTTACATGCCTTGGGACTTGCAATACTGTCCTGAAATCTTAAAGGAGAGATGTGTTTTGTGGTTGGGAACCAAAGGCCAAATGCTTATAATATCCTTTATGTACAATTGTAGGATAATAGTAAACCCTCAAGGTGAATTTTTCTTTTTTTTTTTTTTTTTTCTGATGCTGAAGATCAGAATTTTTGAAAAACAAAGTAAACACTGAAAAAGAAACCAGTGAATTCATTTCATTGCCAGTGTCCTGACAGTCAATGTTATGACAGGATGTCAGCATGTTTGCACCATTGTAAACTCTATATCTTGGGTTCTTTTTTGATTCTTGCTTTGTTTTTCATAATATCTCATAGCAAAAAATAACATTATAGAATTTAATACCCAGTTACTGTCCATACCATGATATCCCAGAGGAATCATAGATGATCTTGCCCTGTAAGCACTAGTCTATGTTACTTCTGTGTATCAGTGAAAAAGATAGATACTGTAAATAGGAATTTATCTTTTATATTCTACAAATGATTATTATGTTATTCTATATGATACAATTATATTATTAAAAATTACCATATGCTGAGTTCATCACAAAACAGTATTTAGTCTGAAGTATACTTTTATATCGAGATCTGATGGGTCCAGGATGGACAGGGGTGGTATATTTATGGTGTTTTGCAACTAATTACTAATGTGGATTTTTATCAATCTATAGGTAGAAAATAATTACACTTGTAACCTGTAAGAAGTATTTTTCAAGGTATCTGAAAAAAATAATTTGCTTAAAATTTTCAATGTCATATATATATGTACTAGAAACTATTTTAAAATAAAAACCATTCAGAGAGTTCATAGATACATTTTCAAATGTTTTATTGGAGTGAAACATACATAAGGTGTACAAACCTTAAGTGTACAACTCAATGAAGTTCTACATGTGTACACCTATATGGCATCTAAGGTACACTTAATAAAATACAAAACACTAAATTTTTAGCTCCATATTATATAACAAAAGAATCTAGCTCTTTTCTTTGGTGAGCAGGAGAAGCAGGTTTAGCTAAGCAAATCTCTTGCTTTAGGGGTGGCTAGAAGTAAGATATGACAGCCAGTTTTTTGTGTCAACTTGGCAAGGCTACAGCACCCAGTTATACATCCAACACTAAGCTGTAGATATGACCAACATCTACAATCAGTCGACTTTAAATAAAGGAGATTAATCTTAATAATCTCAGTGGGCCTCATCCAATCTATCATCAGGTCTTGAGAGAAGAGCTGAGGTTTCCCTGAGGAAGAAATGTGGCCTATGGTGTAGCACCAGAGAATGAAATCAAGGATTTTGCAGGAGACATGTTTCTATCAAATTAAAAAATGTGGTGCCTCAGATCCACAGTGACTTTATTTCAGATGTCCTTGATGCATCAGTGGGGTCTTGGTTGACCCTGAGTCCTCCTGATTTCCTCCACTTTCTGGTTACTCTCTATCAGCATAGGCCCACCACGTGCACACCCCCTTCCATTTGCACTTACATGGTGGGGTTGATGGAGTGAGTCTTGTGCCATTTTCTTCTCTCACTCTGTGTGCTCCTCCTGGGCAACTTATCCATCATGGTGGGTGCAGCTGTAAACACAGGAGGATGATTTCCAAATTTAGCTCCCAGCCCAAATCCCTTTTCTGAAATGTGGATGCACACACATAAATCTCTACCTGACATCTTGGCTTTAATATCTCCAAGTGACCTGAAAGTCAACATGCTGAAATGATCTCAGGGGGTGCTGCAGTTGAAGCAGGATCTTAGTTCCCTGACTGGGAACCAAACCCACACCTGTGAGAATATCAAATCCTAACCACTAGACCAAGAGGGCCAGTGGGCTTGAAACAGGTCTTCGGTCCTTTGTCTTCTTTGAGGATGGAATTCAGCAAAGAGACTGAGACCAGTGAAACAGGTTAAATATTTATTAGGAGAAAAGTACATTTGGAAAGACACATGGGTGGGCTTGAAGAGAAAGTTGCACACTAAAGCGATGGTTTAGATTGCTTATACAAGTTTTCCTTGTTCCCTTTGGCCAGTCATCTTGCTTGTTGCCCATATCTGATCTGATGTAGGGTCCTTCCTGATGTGCATGTGCATTTTTACCCAAGATGGATTCCAGCATGAGGGTCTCTGAGAGGTTGGCAGGACATATTATGGGCTAGTGTCCCTCCCTTCTTGACCCCTGAGGAGCCTTTCTGTGCATGTGTAGTAGGGGAGGTCTCCTTGACCTCAAGAATGAAAAATGTGGTCATCTTATATTTTCCATTCAAGCAGAGCTTAGCTACTCTCTGCTCCTGCTGTTATCTTTTCCTTGGAATGTCAAAAGGAGACAAGCTCTAACTGCTCAACCGGGGGCCCAGCTATCACCTACCACACGAACTTTCCCACTAGCTGTGGGTCCTTCATGGTCCAGGAGCCTTCAGAAGTCAGAGCAAATATTGCAGAGGAGCAAAGATTATCCAGCAGAGTTAGCAATAACCACTTTGAGCACTCCTTCCTCAGCATATTTAGGTTGTAAAATTAATTCTTTCACTCTAAAAAACAGTTTCATCATAGACAAAGCAGTGCTTTTATTTTCAAATCCTTGAATATGCTCTCAAAAACACAAATAATCTAATTTTGTGTATTGGTGTGTACAATACAGGAGGTAACAGAGATCTGAATAATGAACCTTTTCAAACGTTTTACTTAATTCTCATAACAGTTCTTGAAATAGGTGCTATTACCCTTGTTTTTTAGATAAGGCAATGCAGGCACAGAGATAAAGTATTTTCTCCAAATCATACAAGGTAGCAGCAGAGTTAAGATTTAAATATAAATGTATCTGACTCAAAAGTCCATGAGCTTTCAACTCTGTGAATCCAGGAATGGATATTTCCTTTGCAAATCCACAGTTTAAGGCTTATAAATTCAAGAATGACCTAGCTAATTACAATTTTGGAAAAACATTGAATGTAGTGTTCACTGTATATATTCCTAGAGATTGTAACTTTATGTATCTTCTCATGTGACATAAAATGGCAGTGAGATGTGGATTTATTGTAGCAAAAAATATTGTACTTGAATACAGCAACCCTCTCAGGCTGTCTTTTTAACCTAGAATAATGTGTGTGTGTTTAATATGTCATGGTTTCTTTCTGTTTGACTATTTCTATGTTATTCTGTGTTCTTGATTCTACAACCAATTTGTTTACCCATACTATTTTAATTCAGGTTCTAAATTAGCTCATGTGAAAATGTTATTAACTGACTATTAACTTATTCTTCTAGATCATGATTCAATAAAATATCCCTTGGAGAAGAAATGAGACCAATGGTTTTTATTTTTTCTTACACACAATTGAAACTTATTCAATAAAATTTTCTAATAAAAAGGAGACCTTTTCCCTCCCACAGTTCGAAAATTACAAACACCTCAATTCCTATTATGAAATAAAAACTGTCATTACTTTTCTCCATATAGTGTCGTTTGCAATGAGCAAAATCTAAATACTTTTGGTTTTGGAAATAGGAGGGGTTTTTTTCCTCAGCCATATGGCTTAGACGTTTCATGATATCTATTTACATCTTTATAGAATTAGGTTGCTTATTACCAACCACTTCATAGATTCTACTTTCAGTTGGCAATTGCTCCATCCTCTTCTCTCAATCCTAGAAAGCTTTAAGTAGTCACCCCTTGCACAACTATGAACCAGCCAAATTTGTCCCCACAGCAATCCCTTTCACTTAGTATTTGCTCTAAATTCCATTTTTTTTAGTTTTTTGGGGTTTTTTTTGGTGGTACGTGGGCCTCTCACTGTTGTGGCCTCTCCTGTTGCAGAGCACAGGCTCCAGACGCACAGGCTTAGCGGCCATGGCTCACGGACCCAGCCGCTCCGCGGCATGTGGGATCTTCCCGGTCCGGGGCACGAACCCGTGTCCCCTGCATCGGCAGGCGGACTCTCAACTACTGCACCACCAGGAAAGCCCTCAATTCCATTTTATTAGTGGCCTACTCCCATATTATATCTGACTCTTCCAAAATGGTTTTTAACAAGAAGGAAAGAAAACACAGGTAAATGAAGCAGTATAGATCAGAAATACCAAATAGATCTCAGGCATATGTTTAAAAGGGTGAAAATGCAATACATGGTCAAAATGTTTTGTGTCTGTTTATGAAATAAAATTCTACTAGCTTTTTATATGGTATGCTGGCTAAAAGAGGAAATGATTTTCTTCCTTTGGCTTAGCTGCTAAAGTTTCGAGAAATAGTAAAATATAGCATAATTATACTCATTTTGCTGGTTGGATTAAATTCCAACAAAATCATAACATGAAAAATATTTTTATATTGTTTTCAATTTAAATAATTATATAACAATGGCTAGTATTAGGAAGACTATACAAAATTTTCTAAACTAAAACTGTTGTATATACCTCAGCTTTATTTGTACTTCCCTTAGTCTGTTAATTCTGCTACTGAAAATATGTTTTTTTACTATATTTTAAATTCTTTTATTAAAAAGGTAAAATTTCTACATAGATTGGATTAGCTATTGAAAGATTTTCTAGATATGTTACATATTTTAATGTCTTTCTAATTTGTAAATGTATACTGTCAATCGGTCACAATACTTTTCTACAACACTCACTCTGTTGAAACATTGTTAAAATGCGTCTCTAGAAAATGACACACTCAGTATGCCACACAATTTGCCTCCATTAAAAATAATTTTCTGTGCATGATGTAAAGAATGAAGAAGTGGTGAAAGTAAATATAATATGTAATCCTTAGAATATGACACATGTTGGAGGTCTTGTGGTCTCTTCACTTAACTTCAGAAGGAATTGATTCAACTTGAATTGCTCAGATTCCATATTTCCTTGGCATGGATAATCTGGAAGGTTTTACCCTTTTAATACTTGTCTGTCAGTTCAACTAGCCATTTGGAACTTGGGATCAACTGTTTGAACCACACTTCAATTGAATATGCAGAAATCTTTTTCTGTGTATTCAGTTCTTATGGTTCTCCAGGTCCTGTCTCTGTCCTGTGTTTTACAGCCTGAATAATGGAAACTCTACTTACTTCCTTTGGGGAAGGTGTCTTGATGGCTGTTAAATTCTGCCTTATTTTTAAATGCGTAATTATAGGTTTTACATTTGCTTGAAGATTTTAATAATTTAAAAGATGATTTTCTAGTATCAAAATGAAATAATTTTTCCTATTAATTACTTTTAAAGAGTCAGTCATGAATATATTCATGCTGTGAGATATAAAAAGGTGATTAAGTAGAATTCAGCACTGAATATTTTTTTCCCTCTGTCACCTATTGAAATCAGTATTTAAATTTAGTACTTTCCTTAATGGTGTATAATCAATAGCATCTTTTTCATTTCAGGAAAAATAAACTGTATTCAAGTTTTTTATTTTCATCCCTTACGATAAGCATGTGAGGGAGCAGTAAGCAGGCCTGTGCAGAAGTGCCGGTCCAAGGAACAGACTCTTTTCAAAGATTAGCCTCAGGGTGGCTGCAGAGACTGGGCCCCATCTCTAGAGAGGCAGAACTATCTCAGTCTTAATTTGAGGATGGTCCAAAATAAGAAAAAAATAATATTATAAGCAGAGCATAGTACCAGGGAATCCATACCATAGGAATTCATGAAGTGAAACTAGATCTTACTCTAGTAAGCCTTGGGCTAAGGTACAGGGCTAGGTTCTGTTTCTTGAAAGAAGAGGATAAAATAAAGGCTTGGATAAAGCTCCTCAACCTGGCATTTTGACATATCCAGGTAAAAAGTGGGGAAGAATGTAGAAGGGGAAGTAGAAAAGTGTCTAGTCTTTGGTTCTTTAAACTAAGCAAATGAGAGGGTGTGTATTTGGAGGCAGGACTGGGTAAAGGAGGTTTGGGGGATGGGTGGTGGTAGTGGGTAAATAACAACTATGGAGGTAACACAACACATAAAGTATGCTCCCTGAACTATTTGGTCCAGGGTCTTGGCTGTAAAAATCCACCTGATATCACTCCAGAGCTTGGTGGTCATCACTAAACAGCCAGATCTCAAACATTTAAATCTGGGTTATTTAATTTTAGCTTGATTTGGTAACAGAGAATGCCTGGGCATCATTGGATGCTGTTATAGGAACTTCGGGAAGAAAGTATTAGGGGTCAAGGCAAGAGATGGAAGAGTGGTCTCCACACTGCTAGAACAATGTCCAACCTTCTATAATGAGGTTTCTCAAATACCTCCCTTTGCTGGGAATAGTTCTAGCTCATGCACAGAACTGTGTAACTCTGCTTTATAAAATAAAATGTTAATGAATGTTGATTCCCTCCTCTAATAGCCACTTTCTAGGATCTAAGACTTCAAATTCAACATCAGATAATTGGCATTGATTATATAGAATTGAGTAGAGAAATTAAGGAAATCATTACAACCTCAGAAACAATAATCTAAATGTACATTCCTTTCAAGAGGACAGCGGCAGGAGACCTTCAAGATGGCAGAGGAATAAGATGTGGAGATCATCTTCCTCAAATACATACATGTACAAATACATCAGAAATACATCTGTGTGTGGAACAACTCCTACAGAACACGTACTGAATGCTGACAGAAGACCTCAGACTTCCCAAAAGGCAAGAAATTCCCCACAAACCTGGGTAGGGCCAAAGAAAAAAGAAAAAGCAGAGACAAAAGAATAGGGATGGAACCTGGGAGGATGCTGTGAAGGAGGAAAAGTTTTCACACACTAGGAAGCCCCTTCACTGGCAGAGACGAGGGCTGTGCAGGGGGGGGAAGCTTCACAGCCACGGAGGAGAGTGCAGCAACAGGGGTGCAGAGGGAAAAGTGGAGAGATTTCTGCACAGAGGATCCATGCCGACCAACACTCACCAGCCCGAGAGGCTTGTCTGCTCAACCGCCGGGGTGGGCGGGGGCTGGGAGCTGAGGCTTGGGCTTCGGAGGTCAGATCCCAGGGAGAAGACTGGGGTTGGCTGCATGAACACAGCCTGAAGGGGGCTAGTGCGCCACAGTTAGCTGGGAGGGAGTCCAGGAAAAAGCCTGGAACTGCCTAACAGACAAGAGATCATTGTTTCGGGGTGCACAAGGAGAAGGGATTCAGAGCACTGCCTAAACAAGCTCCAGAGGTGGGTGCGAGCCGCGGCTATCAGCGTGGACACCAGAGACGGGCATGAAATGCTAAGGCTACTAGTGCAGCCACCAAGAAGCCTGTGTGCAAGCACAGGTCACTATCCACACCTCCCCTCCTGGGAGCCTGTGCAGCCCACCACTACCAGGGTCCAGGGATCCAGGGACAACTTCCCCGGGGGAACACACTGCATGCCTCAGGCTGTTGTAACATCACACTGGCCTCTGCCACCGCAGGCTCACCCGCATTCCTTACCCCTCCCTCCGTGTGGCCTGAGTGAGCCAGAGCCCCCTAATCAGCTGCTACTTTAACCCCATCCTGTCTGAGTGAAGAAAAGATGCCCTCAGGAGACCTACACGCAGAGACGAGGCCAAATCCAAAACTGAATCCCAGGAGCTGTGTGAACAAAGAAAAGAAAGGGAAATTTCTCCCAGCAGCCTCAGGAGCAGCTGATTATATCTCCACAATCACCTTGATGTACACTGCATCTGTGAAAAACCTGAATAGACAATGAATCATCCCAAAATTGAGGCAGCAGACTTTGGGAGCAACTGTAGACTTGGGGTTTGCTTTCTGCATCTAATTTTTTCCTGGCTATATGTTTACTTTAGTTTAATATTTAGAGTTTATTATCTTTTGTAGATTTGTTTATTGATTTGGTTGCTCTCTTCCTTCTTTTTTTCTTTTTATATAAAGATACATATTTTTTCTTCCTTTTTCCCTTTTTGTGAATGTGTATGTGTATGCTTCTTTGTGTGATTTTGTGTGTATAGCTTTGCTTTTATCACTTGTCCTAGGGTTCTGTCTGTCTTTATTTTGTTTTTTGTATGGATTGTAGGCCTGTTATCATTGGTGGATTTCTTTTTTGGTTTAGTTGCTCTCTTCTTTCTTTCTTTCTTTTTTTCTTTTTCTTTTTAGTTGTTTTTTAATAATTACTTTTAATTTTTTATTTTAATAACTTTATAATTTTTTCTTTCTTTTTTTCTCCCTTCTCTCCTGAGTGTGTGGCTGACAGGGTCTTGGTGCTCTGGCCCCGTGTCCAGCCTGTGCCTCTGAGGTGGGAAAGCCAACTTCAGAACATTGGTCCACAAGAGACCTCCCAGCTCCACGTAATATCAAATGGGAAACCTCTCCCAAAGATCTCCATCTCAATGTTAAGACCAAACTCCACTCAACGACCAGCAAGCCACAGTGCTGGACATCCTATGCCAAACAACTAGCAAGACAGGAACATAATACCACCCATTAGCAGAGAGGCTGCCTAAAATCATAATAAGGTCACAGACACACCAAAACACACCTCCAGATGCATTACTACGCACCAGAAAGGCAAGATACAGGCTCATCCACCAGAACACAGGCACTAGTCCCCACCATCAGGAAGCCTACACAACTCACTGAATCAACCTCACCCACTGGGGGCAGATACCAAAGTGGGAACTACGAACCTAAAGCCTGTGAAAAGGAGACCCCAGACACAGTAAGTGAAGCAAAAGGAGAACACAGAGAAACACACAGCAGATGAAGGAGCAAGGTTAAAAAACACCAGGCCAAAAATATGAAGAGGAAATAGGTAGTCTATCTGAAAAAGAATTCAGAATAATGATAGTAAAGACGATCCCAAACCTTGGAACTAGAATGGAAAAAATACAAGAAACATTTAACAAGGACCTAGAAGAAATAAATAGCAAACAAACGAGGATGAACAACATAATAAATGAAATTAAATAGTCTCTAGAAGGAATCAATAGCAGAATAACTGAAGCAGAAAAATCGATAAGTGACCTGGAAGATAAAATAGTGGAAATAACTACTGCAGAGCAGAAAAAAGAAAAAAAGAATGAAAAGAATTGAGGACAGTCTTAGAGACCTCTGGGACAACATTAAACACACCAGCATTCTGATTATAGGGGTCCCAGAAGAAATAGAAAAAGAAAGGGACTGAGAAAATAATTGAAGAGATTATAGTTGCAAACTTACCTAATACGGGAAAGGAAATAGTCAATCAGGTCCAGGAAGCGCAGAGAGTCCCATACAGGAAAAATCCAAGGAGAAACATGCCAAGGCACATATTAATCAAACTATCAAAAATTAAATACAAAAAAAAAATTAAATACAAAGAAAACATATTAAAAGCAGCAAGGGAAAAAAATATTAATATACAAGGGAATCCCCATAAGGTAAACAGCTGATCATTCAGCACAAACTCTGCAAACCAGAAGGCAGTGGCAGGACATATTTAAAGTGATGAAAGGGAAAAACCTACAACCAAGATTACTCTACCCAGCAAGGATCTAATTTAGATTCAACTGAGAAATTAAAACCTTTACAGACAAGCAAAAGCTAAGAGAATTCAGCACCACCAAACTGGCTTTACAACAAATGCTAAAGGAACTTTTCTAGGCAGGAAACACAAGAGAAGGAAAAGACTTACAATAACAAACCCAAAACAATTAAGAAAATGGTATTAGAAACATACATATCAATAACTAGTTAAAATGTAAATGGATTAAATGTTCCAACCAAAAGACATAGACTGGCGGAATGGATACAAAAGCAAGATCCGTACATATGTTGTCTACAAAGAGAACCATTTCAGACCTAGGGACACATACAGACTGAAAGTGAGGGGATGGAAAAAGGTATTCTATGCAAATGGAAATCAGAAGAAAGCTGGAGTAGCAATTCTCATATCAGACAAAATAGACTTTAAAAAAAGGACTATTACAAGAGACAAAGAAGGACACTACATAATGATCAAGGGATCAATCCAAGAAGATTTAACAATTGTAACTATTTATGCACCCAACATAGGAGCACAGCAATACATAAGGCAAATGCTAACAGCTATAAAAGGGAAAATCAACAGTAACACAATCATAGTAGGGGACTTTAACACGCCACCCTCACCAATGGACAGATCATCCAAAATGAAAATAAATAAGAAAACACAAGCTTTAAATGATATATTAAACAAGATGGACTTAATTGATATTATAGGACATTCCATCCAAAAACAACAGAATACACTTTCTTCTCAAGTGCTCATGGAACATTCTCAAGGATAGATCATAACTTGTGTCACAAATCAAGCCTTGGTAAATTTAAGAAAATTGAAATCGTATCAAGTATACTTTCCGAACACAATGCTATGAGACTAGATATCAGTTACAGGAAAAATCTGTAAAAAATACAAACATATGGAGGTTAAACAATACACTACTTAATAACCAAGAGATCACTGAAGAAATCAAGGAAGAAAACAACAAATACCTAGAGAAAAATGACAATGAAAACACGATGACCCAAAACCTATGGGATGTAGCAAAAGCAGTTCTAAGATGGAAGTGTATAGCAATACAATCCTAACTCAAGAAACAAGACACAACTCAAATAAACAAGCTAACCTTACACTTAAAGCAATTAGAGAAAGAACAACAAAATTTCCCCAAAGTTAGCAGAAGGAAAGAAATCATAAAAATCAGATCAGAAATAAATGAAAAAGAAATGAAGGAAATGAATGAAAAGATCAATAAAACTAAATACTGGTTCTTTGAGAAGATAAACAAATTTCATAAACCATTTGACAGACTCATCAAGAAAAAAAGGGAGAAGACTCAAATCAAGAGAATTAGAAATGAAAAAGGAGAAGTAACAACTGACACTGCAGAAATAAAAAAAAATCATGAGAGATTATTACAAGCAACTCTATGCCAATAAAATGGACAATCTGGAAGAAATGGACAAATTCTTAGAAATGCACAACCTGCCAAGACTGAATCAGGAAGAAATAGAAAATATGAACAGACCAATCACAAGCACTGAAATTGAGACTGTGATTAAACATCTTCGAAGAAACAAAACCCAGGGACAGATGGCTTCAGAGGTTAATTCTATCAAGCACTTAGAGAAGAGCTAACACTTACGCTTCTCAAACTCTTTCAAAATATAGCAGAGGGAGGAACACTCCAAAACTCATTCTATAAAGCTACCATCCACCTGACACCAAATCCAGACAAAGATGTCACAAAACAAGAAAATTACAGGCCAATATAACTGGTGAACATAGATGCAACATAATACTAGCAAACAGAATCCAACAGCACATTAAAAGGACCATACACCATGATCAAGTGGAGTTTATCCCAAGAATGCAAGGATTCTTCCATATATGCAAATCAATCAATGTTATACACCATATTAACAAACTGAAGCATAAAAACCATATGATCATCTCAATAGATGTAGAAAAAGCTTTTGACAAAATTGAACACCCATTTATGATAAAAACTCTTTAGAAAGTGGGCAGAGAGTGACTCTTCCTCAGCATAATAAAAGCCATATATGACAAATGACAGCCAACATCATTCTCAATGGTGAAAACCTGAAAGAATTTTCTTTAAAATAAGGAACAAGAAAAGGGTGCCCACTCTCACCACTATTATTCAACATAGTTTTGGAAGTTTTAGCCACAGCAATCAGAGAAGAAAAAGAAATAAAATAAATACAAATTGGGAAAGAATAAATAAAACTGTCACCATTTGCAGAAGACCTGATACTATCTATAGAAAATCCTAATGATGCCACAAGAAAATACTAGAGCTAATCAATGATTTGGTAAAGTAGCAGGATAAAATATTAATGCACAGAAACCTCTTGCATTCCTATACACTAACAATGAAAAATCCCAAAGAAAAATTAAGGAAACACTCCCATTTAGCATTGCAAGAAAAAGAATAAAATACCTAGGAATAAACCTACCTAAGGAGACAAAACACCGGTATGCAGAAAACTATAAGACACTGATGAAAGAAATTAAAGATGATACAAGCAGATAGAGAGATATACCCTGGTCTTGGATTGGAAGAATCAACATTATGAAAATGACTCTACTACCCAAAGCAATCTACAGATTCAATGCAATCTCTATCAAACTACCAATGGCATTTTTCACAGAACTAGAACAAAAAATTTCACAATTTATATGGAAACACAAAAGACCCCAAATAGCCAAAGCAATCTTGAGAATGAAAAATGGAGCTGGAGGAATCAGGCTCCCTGACTTCAGATTACAAAGCTACAGTAATCAAGACTGGCACAAAATACTGGCAGAAAAACAGAAATATAGATCAATGGAATAGGATAAAATGCCCAGAGATAAACCCACACATATATGGTTACCTTATCTTTGATAAAGGAGGCAAGAATATGCAATGGAGAAAAGACAGCCTCTTCAATAAGTGGTGCTGGGAAAACTGGACAGCTACATGTAAAAGAATAAAATTAGAACACTCCCTAACACCATATGTAAAAAAAAAACTCAAAATGGATTAAAGACCTAAATGTAAGGCCAGCAACTATCAAACTCTTAGAGGAAAACATAGGCAGAACACTATGACATAAATCACAGCAAGATCCTTTTTGACCCACCTCCTAGAGAAATGGAAATAAAAACAAAAATAAACAAATGGGACCTACTGAAACTTCAAAGCTTTTGCACAGCAAAGGAAACCATAAACAAGACCAAAAGACAACCTGCATAATGGGAGAAAATATTTGCAAATGAAGCAACTGACAAAGGATTAATGTCCAAATTATACAAACAGCTCATGCAGCTCAATATCAAAAAAAAACAAACAGCCCAATCCAAAAATGGGCAGAAGACCTAAATCAACATTTCCCCAAAGAAGATATACAGATTGTCAATATACACATGAAAGGATGCTCAACATCACTAATCATTAGAGAAACACAAATCAAAACTGCAATGAAGTATCCCTTCACACCAGTCAGAATGGCCATCATCAAAAAATCTACAAACAATAAATGCTGGTGTGGGTGTGGAGAAAAGGGAACCATCTTGCACTGTTGGTGGAAACGTAAATTGATACAGCCAGTATGGTGAACAGTATGGGGGTTCCTTAAAAAACTAAAAATAGAACTACCATATGACCCAGCAATCTCACTACTGGGCATATATGATGAGAAAACCATAATTCAAAAAGAGTCATGTACCACAATGGTCACTGCAGCACTATTTACAATAACCAGGACATGGAAGCAACCTAAGTGTCCGTCAACAGATGAATGGATAAAGAAGATGTGGCACATATGTACAATGGAATATTACTCAGACATAAAAAAAAATGAAATGGATTTATTTGTAGTGAGGTGGATGGGCATAGAGTCTGTGATACAGAGTGAAGTAAGTCAGAAAGAGAAAAACAAATACTGTATGCTAATGCATATATATGGAATTAAAGAAAAAATGTTTCTGATGAAACTAGGGGCAGGGCAGGAATAAAGACACAGACATAGAGAATGGGCTTGAGGACACGGGGAGGGGGTTGTGTAAGCTGAAACGAAGTGAGAGAGTAGTATTGACATATATACAGTACCGAATATAAAATAGATAGCTAGTGGGAAGCAGCTGTACCACATGGGGACATCAGCTGGATGCCGTGTGACCACCTAGAGGGGTGGGGTAGGGAGGGCGAGGAGGAGATGCAAAAGGGAGGACATATTTAGATATATGCATACATATAGCTAATTTGCTTTTTTATACAGCAGAAAATAACAAAACATTGTAAAGCAATTGTACTTCGATAAAGATGTTTAAAAAATAATAAATGTCCTAAAGCCTTTTGCAGTCTTTTTTCAGAAAAGACTAGACAAGGGGAGACCCCTCATGAGATGTGGTACAAGTGGGGGTCAGACGGGTCCAGAGGCAGCAGCTGGGGTTGTTAGTGAACTGTGCGCCCAAGCAGGAGACGTGAACAAAGCATATTCCTGACAGCCACAGTCCCTCCTGAGAAACGCCCGCAACTACTTCCACAAATTATGTTTTCCCTTGTGTTTCTTGTGGGCTTCTCTTCCTGAGCAGAGTCTTAGAAGAGAGCAGTTACTGGGATGAACTACCAGTCTCATCAATGGCCTTGGTCTCAGAGCACAAATGGTACTCTTTCTCCCATTATCCATTCTAAATGCCCTCAAGCTTTGCCATTACCTTGGCAGGTCTTGAGGCCTTCCCTGGTGATGTGACCCAAACTGTCATCTCTACAGAGTCTGAGGCCTCAGTAATAATGGGCTTTGCAAGCTGGAGTTTCTGCATGTGTGAATTCACAGTTACAATGCTGCAAAGATTTACCAGAGTCTCTCAGTGGACCACCTGTGGTCCACACATCCTCTCCCTACCCTGTAGTGTACCAGCATCCCTAGATTCTCTGCTTATCAGGGCCAACTACCCCTGAGAAGACAGTGATTCTTCTTTATATCTGCTGATCCCTGGACACAAGAAATCCAGATTACTCTGGGAGCAGGTCCATAAATTATAGTCCTTACAGTTCTTAGGGCACCAGGAGTTTTAGCCATGAGAGCCCAGAGTTAGAAGATGGGGTGCAATAGCATTTTTGAGTTCTCTTTTGGCCAAGGGGATTAGGGTAGTTTAAGAGGTTTCTACTTGGCTTTCCCTACCATATAAATGTGAAGGACATGATGCAGAGGTTATTCTGACTGTCTAATATGGCAGTACCAGTTATAAACGACAACTGGTGGGTCCACACATGTGATTTGGATTTGGAAATGGCTCAGCCCTGGGAAATGAAAGGGAAAAAGGCATCATGACTTTTTACTGGAGAGACATTCTTGGGCCCCCTGCTCCTCCTTCTTCCAGCTCTAAAACCTCAGTGGTGATCTTTCCTGCTGCCTGTCCATGGTGTCCCTGAGGCACACCATGCTCTCTTAATCCTCTGCACATTGCCATGCCGCTCTGGTCCCTGGGTGCCCCTCTGATCTTGCCAGTTGTCCTAGTACCTCCAGGCCCCATGTGTCCATCGGTAAGGGGAATGATCTCCCCTGCCCTCTGTGACTGGGAGATGGGAGAGGGGAGTAAGCATTATGAGTCCAGCTGTGTGATCCTCTCTGCTACTATTATCCCTGGCCCGACCCACAGTGATACCCAGGCTGTTCTTACTAGCATGTGGCCTTGGTGAAAGGGGTGTAGTCTGAGCTCTCCACTGGAGCATAACCCTCCGCTGGCCTTTCACAATCCATCCATTCCTGTGAGCCTCTTCCCTCAGCCCTCACTCCTTCCTCTGAGTCTACCAGGAAACTCAGGCACTCCTGCTTCAGCAGTGGCTCCTCATTCCTCCAGGCTTCTAAGAGCCACCTCTCAGCGAATTTGACCCCACCCTCTGGGATATTTTCCAGAGTATCAAGTCCTATGTCCTGAGATGCACCCCTAAGTTAATGAATCCTCAAGTATCCAGTCTTACATCTCAGCCCCCTTGACCAAGTACCCTCAGTCCCCCCACTGGTTCCTGCAGGTGCATGCTTACTTATGAGGAGTACTTATAGCTCCTTTGGTATATACTCTCCATTCTTTTTAGGCACGGCGACTTCTCAGCAAAGTTATATAGGTATTTTACAGTAGTTACAGGTCTGTCATCTAAGAGAATGAGAGGTGTCACCCCTAAAGCAGATGCCCATTAGCTTGTGGGGACAAGGCCTCTGCAGTCTCCCAGCATGGGAAATACTAAACCTATCCCTAACCCTAACACTAACTCTGCCAGCTCTGAGCAGGGAAGGGAGCTGACTTTTCAGCTCAGGGATATCCACATCAGTGTCCCCATCCTGTGGTTTACAGCCCCGGGTTTTCTTAGCAGAATGAGCTTTTAAATGTCCTCAGAGCTTTGAGCCTAATTATTAGAACCCCAGTCCTGCTCAGGCATCAAATATTTCACTGTAGGAGATAAAGCCCTCTTTGTAAGCTACTAAAGATACATGAAAGAAATTTATTGAGGGTGAAGGAAAAAATAGAGGAAGCCAGAGAAGGTGGGGCACCTTCAGAAGTTGATGGTGTCTGTAAGACAGTAAACCCCAGTTCAGTGCACAGGAAGCTTGTCTAGGAGAGTACGGAGATCCTCTACCTGCAGTCATGTTTTTAAAAAGTTCCACATCTTGCAGAATGTGCCTGTGTTAGTACCTCTTCTGTGCCAGCTGGCTGGGTACAGCCCTCCAGAGATGTGGTTCAAACAGAGGGGTAGATACAGAAGGGTAGCATCTGAGGCCATAGGCCTTGCCCTCCTTCCATCAACAACGCTACCACAAACACATTTTCCAGGCTCCCTATTCAGCCCCTGGAAAGCGCTGGTGGGATACTGGTAGGAGACAGGGGTGCCAAGGGATTGTCCTCCCTTTCTTTTACTTTTGGCTGACTTTCCACCAGCAGCTGCAGCTCTTTTGTGGTTTCATTTCCCAGGAGACAGCCCCTCTGTCTGTGGCCCCAGAGATTTCTGGGTGGCCCCTGTCTGGTTCTGGGCTGCACGAGGGAACTCTGTCTTCTGTGTTTGCGATGGGCTTTGCTGTAGGGATGTTGTGGGCCTGCCTCATTGTCCCCAGGTTCAGTCACTGTTCTCTCTTCGGCTTCACAGTTTTTCCATTACCTGAATAATCAGTTTCTTTTACTCAATTTCTCATGATTTAAAGAGTTAAAGTGGTTTCTATTTGCCTACTTGAACCCTAACTGATAGAATTAGGAATAAATAATGTAAAACTCCACATCACTTTCATAAAATAATATCTTTTTTCTTTATATCTAGCCTTCAGAAAATATGAATATTATAATTTTCTTGTAATACATTCCTAAATTAATATATTAAACTTATTATCAGTTTCAAGGATATTATTTCCTTATAACTTATATTTCTAATTAACATGTATTCAAAATCACAGCAAAAATGAGTTAAGAAAGAACAAAAAAATTAACTTCCATAAAACATGTTTAATTACTTAGAGACATATAATTCTAATTCTATATTGCTGATCCTGACATTTAAAAAAATTGTTAATTAGTCTAAAACTAAATCAATACACATAAATTACAAAATAGAAATGTGTATTAATTTAGATATTTTTCTTCCCTACTTATTGAATTTTCAAACCAATAGGTATGGGTAATAAAATGGTCAATGATGCATTTAAAATTGTTAATGCCTTTTTTAAGGGACTGTCCAGATACAGATTTATCTACCAGATAGACTTGCACTCACCATTTAGACTGAACTATAATGAACACATTTACCTGTATCTTGAACTCTACTGATACGTTTGACTAGACAAGTAACCGTTCTCAGTGTCTCTGATCAGTCTGCATTTCGGGCTTTATCTGTTCAAGACTTGTACAGTTTAACATCATCTGTGATAAAGAGTTTCTTCAACACACACAAGAAAAGGGAGGGGGGAGAGGAAAAAAAAGAAAATAGAGTCAGTGGACATGGAGATTTTCTTTGCAATTTTACCTTATAAACTTACTTATTTGATACATCAGGGAAAAGTTACATAAATTATTGATTTTACAAATTACCTCAACTCTGTGGTCTTGTCTCCTGGACCTTGGCATCCACCTTGGGGCTCCCTCCCCAGTTTTTTTTGACTGTGCCTGAACCCATACCAAGACCTAATCATTTAAGCCCCCCCATTGGATTCTATAGAGTGTGTGTCCCAATTGTCATCTAGCATCTAGTTGGGATGTTTCCCTAATCATATCCTTAATAAATTCTCTATTACAATTGATTCAATATTTGGTAAACTGATTGGTTGTCCCATGATAAAGGGTAAAGGATAAGTGTGAAAACCAAGAGGTCTTTGAAGACCTCAGAGAATTTCTACCTCTAAGATAATATTCACAAAGTCTCCTGATACATGAAGCACTTGGAAACTCTTGAATTTTTCTTAAATCAAAAATGCCTAAAAGTTGTTGGGAATACCAACAACTTTTTATTAGGCGGAACCATATGAAATTGCAGATATTTGACAACTTGGGGCCTAAAAAATAGCAATTTCAAAAAGTTCAACAAAATAGTTTCCTAAAAGCTGAAACAAAATCACCTAAGAACATCTGTTGAGCAAGGGAAAATTTACAGACATATGAAATTACCTAAAGTCATTTATAAAATAAAGACAGTCATCAAAAGTCTGTAATCTGTGTGAATTCATAGATTTCCCAAAGCATCAACATTTTCTCTCCACTCCCTGGTGTCCTAGCAGGACTGCAGGGTCCATGTGTCTGTAGAGTTACAGCAGACCAACCCAAGTTCAGAGTCCTTTCATACTGACCACTCTGCTTATAGCAACAATGTACCAATTATGCAGAAAGAAGTCTGGGTACTTTTCCTGGTTTATCACCAGCCAGTCTCGCAAATTTTAGCAATTCAGTTGTCAGAGCTATCCTTTTGTTCACTTGGAAAGAAAAGGGTATTGACCTGACAATTTCTAAGGTAATTTTCATTCTATAAAAATGATTCATTGTATGATTCTGTTCTTGAGAAGTGGCTTTCCTGGCAACTTGCAACATGTTTCCGCATCTTGAAACATTCTTCTGAACTAAATTCTTAACTTAATTAAGGCACAATTAATTTTGTATGTGATTCCCACAATTATATAAAGCCTGTTAGTCTGACTTTATTACTGTATCATTACAAAAGGTTTCTTTTGTAAATATATAACCTTGAAATGCTTTTTTTCAAATCATTTTTTGCTAGATTTTATGCACTTAAACCATACATAAAAACTAGCACACCGATTTGAACAAACACTGCAGGGTTATAAATTTAAGTTTAAGCTGGCCGTCTTGGTCTGTTTCTCTATCCCTCTTATTTGCACAGTTCACTGAGGAACATGTTTCCACCTGCAGCCTACAAAGATGCTGTTCACATGTCTACACTCACTGGCAGAAGCCTGAAGGCCTGACCCACCTGTAACCAGCACTATCTTGGCCATGGCCAAAGTCCTGGGACTCTGCATTGCCGGGGTCGCTCTGGCCCTCCTGCCACCACTGTGACTAGGACTCTACTGCTCGAGAATGACCCCGAAATCCAGATGTGCCCATTGCTCCTGCTTCTGCTGGAGGCACCTCAGAAGCAGAAAAAAATCACTTTCACTTCAAACATTTTGTGCTCAGACCAGGACTTCCCACTAACAGATGGTAACTGGGAGTCAGTTGTCAAGGGAATCTGGGTATGTGGTTTGCTGGCTTCCAGCCTCCTGTTTAGAAAAAAGGCATGGAAGGATGGGAATGAATCTGAGAGCCAGTAAGGACCTGATGATTTATCTCTATATCTCTTGAGCATTTATTTTTACCATGGCACCCATGTTAATCTTTCATACACAGAATACAGAAGCACTTCATGCTTTTAACCTAATAAGGCAAGTATTCTTGTACAAATTAATTTGCTCTCAGGTAAAGGGGAAATACAAGGACCCAGAAGTTTCCATACTCATCTCTGTGTGATGTTAATTTCTTTTCTAGTTCATTCAATATCCATCTTTTATATTCAGCAAACTAAAGTTTACATTATACTATGAAATACAACCAACGGTCTTTACATAAAAGAGTAGGTGGAAGTGAAAGAAAAAATAAATCAAGGATGCATACATATAACATACATTAAAATTACAAATACGTAAACAATATGCAAGCAAGAAAATGTGAATAATGCTACTATTCTCTTTTCTACAAATGGTTACCTTGCCACACTTGACATTAATAACTATAAAGATAGGTGCAGAGAGAGACAGACTGACAGAAATGGAAATGGATACGAGATGAAGACCAGAAAGCATAAACACTTAAACATTAAGAAGTATTTACTAATCAGTGGCTTGAGAGCCAGTGAACTTTTATTTTTTTTCCTCCACAAACTAGTTTAAGAATCTGTAAGAATCTGGACCAAAATGAAGCATATAAGCAGATACATGGAGCATTTCTCACACTGTTTCAGAAGATTCACTGACCCTCTGACAGCCATCAACTCACTATACATTTTCTACAGTGATCAACTATTATTTTTCTAACAAGAGAAAAATAAGTAAGATGCTCTTAAGAAGAAAAGGAAAGGGAGCCTACTTGGTAATAGCAAAATTTTCTATACTTCTAGGAAAAGAAAACAACAAAATCTTTCTAAGATTAAAATAGCCACATAATCTCAAAATTATTTTAAAACCTCAGATTATTTTTAAAATGAGTAGATAGTCACTTCCTTTAAACAAGTTCAGGGGACCTATGATCTGTTCATGAGTACTACATCATCTTCCTAACATTGTGAATTTTGTTTCTTAGGTAGCGTAAAACCAAACTCAAATAATTCACTCAAAATACTTTATAATAACTCAAAAATATTCCATAAAGATATCGTATCTTATTTAGTTTACTGGCTCATTTGGGAAACCATTTTGCATTGCAAATTAGCAAATACATGGAGCCTCAGGTGTGGGAAGAATAAAAACAATTATTTTCTTGTGTATAGTAACATTTTAGTGATTGATATCTGATATACTTAGAGGTATAGTTTCAATTTTCTTTGAAAATGCAGATCAAGCTATTTTGCCAGAGGAGTTTTCTATTCAATATTTCCATTTTCTTCAGATTCTGTAGAAGGCTTTATCACTATGTATCTTCCCAGTATTTCTTCAGCTATGCTCCTTTAATCATCAAATAGAGATTGAATTTGTTCAAACTCATACATACTGTATGTAATTCAATTCATTGGTAATGATACTGATGCTACTTAAGAATATTCTATGTCACTAAATTAAGGGAGAAAGTAATGACCTGAAAGTTAGTATCCAAGGAAAAATTAATTGCACATTATTTATTTGATTTAATATGCAATCTTGAATAAGTTAATTGCATTGGCTCTTTACTGTTTTCAAAATATTTCAGGAGGTAGAAAGGAAGATGGAGTGAAATAAAGTGAAGTAAAACTAAAATTTAATTAGTGTAGGTTTATACTAATTTTAACTTTAGTCAAATACCTAAAATTCAAATAAGAAAAATATCTAATTTAGATAATGCAATTAATTCCTTATAAACCTAGTTTAATAATTTTGTCATTATTAACATTCAGCCTTTTTCCACCTTGAGTTCTGCCTCATTTTTTTAGTCTATTACTTGCTTTTCAGGTGTCTGTTTTTAACCAGGAATTGATGTTTCCTCAGGTGTCAAGACAGAAGCTGTTTGTGTTGGTAATAACTCAGTCCTCTTCTGGGGATCACTAAGGCACATGCATAATTCATGAGCAGAGCTTTACAGAAACAAATTTTGCAACAGTATTTCAGGGTCCCCAACATTTCCAATTGTATTACCTCCTTTTATTCCTGAGAATTCTAGACGGTTACCTTTTGTAACTTGAGAACCATGTTTCTATATTTTGGCATTAGTTATGGAACCAAACATGACACGTTCCCCAGTGGGTGCAAAGCAAATATTTGCCAGTGTAAAAATTTGAGGAATCTCCACTTAGACAAGTTACCTCAGTGGACCTCTCCACACAGAAATAATTTTATTGTTTATCTGCACAGATATCTGTTACTGTCTGTCCTTTCTTTGAATTATCTTAGTTGTTATACTGAAGTTCTGAATCTATCACATAGATTACATTGTACAACATTGTTAGTATCTTATATAAATTTCTTTCTGGTACGTTAGCCTTCTTTTCTCTAACACAATTACAGACAGGAATGTTAGCTATGCTCTTCAGTAACCTCCTATAGTACCTAAAACACATTTTCTCATTGAACATAAGGGGAGGAACTGAAAAAGGAAGCCAAAGGCATAGGTGATCCCAGATATTTATTCAGCCCATGTTTATTGAACACCTACTTGATGTGAGACACTATGCTTTTGATGTTGGCCTTCAAAGCAGAATAAAACAGAAACACTGACCTCATGGAGCACTGTCTATAGATGCAGACAGGAATTCACACCAAAAGTTAACATTCCAGACAATCAGCTACAAGAGAGGGAAACACAAGATGCAATAGAAAGAATGGGTGATTGTGTGAAAGGCAGAGTAAGAACTTGACAGAGTATGAGGCTAGAGTCTGGACTTCAGTTCAATAGAGAGTTTATATGATTACTTTTACTTATATAAAATAATCCCTAGCTAATTGGTAATAAGTCCCATTTATGTACATTGTTTTACCAATGTGAAAGAATATTCATTTTTAAAGCTCTATCTATACCAAATGCAACAACAGAGTTGAGGACAATTAGAGAACTTTTACATATTATTTTTCTCATGAAAAGAAAACCTAATAATATAGCTAAAATAGGAGTACATTCTTATTTCAAGAGAAAATTTATTTATCAATTTGTTTTTAATCCTACCCACAAAGCAGCACAATCCACAGGCTCACATTTACAGCTGTAGATGTGATTCATCTCAGTGACACCCGTGTGATGTCAATCTCATTGCAACTTCATCACCCGTGTTCATCATTACTCCAAGTGCTACACTTAGAAGGTAATCCAGTGTCACCTAATTTTAAAATTACCCATTGTATGCTCTCATAAGTTAGCAAAATTGTGCCATTTAGTTTCAGTACTGGCTCGAAGTAACAATTGCTTTATGTGAAAACACTAGAAAAAGTTTATAATCCTTATAAGAAACATGTAATTTCCTTAATGCTTGGAAATGAGTTTTGAAAATTTTCTGTGCTTTCATTTATAGCCCTGTTTTGGCCAGGCTTTAGACAGACTTCTAGAACAGATTCAGTTACAGCTTCATTTGAGAGCTGTCGAAGTTTGGGCTCAAAGTTTGCTTTTTAGATTTTTTCATAAGTGTAGGAACTGTACTCCTACCCATATATCCTTGGCCTTGTCAATCTATAACAACAAAATCAAATTGTCTTTCCTTCATATAAACAAGTTATTAGAGCAAGAGCCTTCCACTAGCTCAATTGGAGAAAACGATCCCTCGTCCGTTCTTCGGCTGCATCTGAGAACTGTGTCCTCAGCCCTTCCCTACCCACCGTTCTCTGGTTGCCATTGTGCTGCCGCTTCCAGCTGCCTGGCCCTGGGTGCAGGGGTGGGTTTGTTGGCGCTGACTTCTCAGGATGGATGCTGGTCTTCCCAACACAGCCTCAGGGAGAGGACCAGTCTTTCTCCCATGTGTGCATCACTTCTGACTACGCTTACTGCTCAGCACAGGGGCTCAGGGGCACCCTGCGGTGGATGAGGTGCAGGTCAATCATCAGCCATTTCAACCTCCTTTCTTAACTGCAGGAGGCTGGAAAGCTGACAACTGCTTTTCACAGACTCCCTTGTAGCAGAGTTATAGATGCACGTGAGTGCCTGCCGATTACGGGCATTCCTGACGGATGCGGTGGACAGAAGTGACGCTGTAGCTACTGTAACTGCTGGCTGAGGGTGGTGGCGACCTGGTGGTTCTGGCAGCGGTGTTCCAGCAGCAGAGTTATGGCCTCCAGCTTTGGGGTTGATGAGACTTAGGTCCACCGGATCTCCACTCCATAAGTGAGTTCCTGAGCCCGACGGTGTCAGGAACAACCTCCAGACTGCCCTCATCCTCATGGTGACACTGGTAGTAGCTCTTCTAGGGGACTAGCTAAGCAGCATGTTTTGGGGACTCATTCCTGAACGCTCAGCCTATAGTTCTTATGACAACTTCCTGTTTTAAATCCCTTTCTCCTTAAAAATAACTAGAATGGTTCTGTTTCCTGCAACTGAACTATGACAGCTATTCATTAGGAGTCTTGCTCATGGCTGCCCAAACCTGGTTGCCTCAGAGACTTTTTCTGCTTCTTTTCACTAGTTTGCAGCTGTTGGCATCATCGATGAATTGTATATTCACTTAGTAACCTTATTCCCAAGGTGCTTTCACTGGTGAGGAACAGTTGAATATCATCACTGAATAGTTCTGGGACACGTAAAATCTCATAAACAGGGACCTATTAGTTCCAGGTTATAAAGAGAAAGGAAATCCGCTACTTCAACCTACCACAGTTCCAAAAACCTATTTCATTAATTGTCCTAGAAATAACCCCCCCCCCAATAGCTGTCAATGGCAGCATAAGTTCCCTTCAGTTGAAACCCAACTGCCCACTCACAAGTTTTCCTATATCCTCAAGATAATCATGATAGAAACTGACATGCACACACTTCTTAAATGAAAAGTATCCATTCTTCTTAGTCTCTGTTTCCTTTATACTCATAATTATCATATCTTGACAAACTGGAATTATAACCTTGTGCCTGATGGTTGGCAAAATCCTAAGCCACAAAAATTTAGTTCCTACTCACCCAACAAAAGCGGGGCTTTCTTATATACACACTTATTTTTCTGTGTTTTGCATGATTTAAGAAGCTACCTATTTTTTAAAGACCTAAACACATTAGCTAATGTTAAAAACAATTTTTGTTTCTTTGAACATTTTCACTTTGGTCTTTTACTAAGTTTATTTTAGATAAAATAATGTACTCTCTTTGTACATTGAATGGGACTATGATTCACTTACATACACAGCCACTTTCAGATTTTGACTCCTCAAAACTCTCAGATCATTTAGTTCACCTAATTAATGTGGTACCGTACCTGGTACATTTGAATATTTACTATTTTAACTTTCCAATGGAATTGTTTTAAGTTTTTATTTATTGATATGTTAGCTACTCAGATCTTGATGTTGTATATGGAGAAAACCTAGTATACCCATTTATTTATTGTGATAGATTGAAGATGCTGACAGATGGACGCTAATTCCCCATCCCCTGAAACCAGGGTGCCTTGTGACTTACTTGTCAATGGAATGCAGAGAAAGTGGTGTCCTGGGAGTCTGGGGCCACATCACAAACAGACTTGTAGGAGCACTTGCTTTTTGTACATCCTCTTGGAAGCCAGCTGTCATGAAGGAGCACAATGACTCTGAACTACCGTGATGTGACAAGCACAAGTGGAGATTCTCTAAAGGATGAGACAACAAGTGGAGGGTGGGGGTCAGAGAGAGAGACATTGAGAGAGAAAGAGAGAGAGAGAGAGAGAGAGAGAGAGAGAGATGCACACACATCGAAACCAAGGAGTTCTGAGGCTGAGATGTGAGTGAAGCAGCCATCTTGGGAGAGGACCCTACTGCCCCAGCTGATTCCTTCAGGATCAAAGGTCAACTGTGCAACTAATCCCATCTCAAACTTCTGACCTCTGAAATTATAAACAAAATAAGATGGATGTTTCAAGCGCTAAACATTGGGATGATTTGTTATTCAACAATAGAGGAATAATATATTCATTCATTCAATAAATACATTCAAAATATTACTGTATTCTAGATAATACAAAAATGACCATGTCAAAATACAGCAAAATCCCTAGTCTTAAATGAAAATACTGACACCCTAGTACTGACAATAATAATAGGTAAAGAAATGGTTACACAGTTGTCTGCTAGGAGCAATATTAGAGAAATGTACAGAGTATTATAGGAGAAGAGATGAAAACAGATCTTGTAAGTGCGAGGCGGGGATGAGGTGAAGAATCAGAGAAAGAGACAGTCAGATTAGCCTTTGTGTGTTTTTTTTTTTTTTTTTTCTGGTATGTTTCTGGTTTTGTTTTGTTTTGTTTTCTAATTCCTTCCAATTTTATTGAGCTATAACTGCCATACAGCACTATATAAGTTTAAGGTGTGCAACATAATGATTTGACTTACAAACATCATGAAATGATGACCACAATAAGTTTAGTGAACATCCATCATCTCATATACAAAAGTAAAGAAATAGAAAAAAAATTATTTTCCTCATGATAACTCTTAAGATTTACTCTCTTAACGACTTTCATATATAATGTACACCAGTGTTAATTACATTTATCATGTTGCACATTACATCCCTAGTACTTACGTATCTTATTTCAGGAAGTTTGTAACTTTTGATCACCTTCATCCAATTTGCCCTCCCCCCAGCTCCTGCCTCTGGTAGCCACAAATCTGATCTCCTTTTCTATGAGTTTGTTTGTTTGTGTTTTTGAAGTATAATTGACCTACAACACTATGTTAATTCCTGGTACACAACATAGTGATTCAATACTTCTATACATTTCAAAATGATCACAATGATAAGTCTAGTTGCCATACACAAATATTATGTGATTATTGATTATATTCCCCACACTGTACATTTCACACTATGACTCATTTATTTTGTTTTGTTTTGTTTTTATTTTTTTAACATCTTTATTGGAGTATAATTTCTTTACAATGGTGTGTTAGTTTCTGTTTTATAACAAAGTGAATCAGTTATACATATACACATGTTCCCATATCTCTTCCCTCTTGTGTCTCCCTCCCTCCCACCCTCCCTATCCCACGCCTTTAGGTGGTCACAAAGCACCAAGCTGATCTCCCTGTGCTATGTGGCTGCTTCCCACTAGCTATCTATTCTATGTTTGATAGTGTATATATGTCCATGTCACTCTCTCACTTTGTCACAGCCTACCCTTCCCCTTCCCCACATCCTCAAGTCCATTCTCTAGTAGGTCTGCATCTCCATTCCTGTCTTACCCCTAGGTTCTTTAAAGTTTGTACCTCTTAATCTCTCTCACATTTCTTTCACCCCTTATTCTCCTCCCCTCTGGCAATCATCTGTTTGTTCTTTGTACCTATAACTCTATCTGTTTAGTTATGTTTGCTCATTTTTTCTTATTTTTCAGATTTCACATGTAAGTGAAATCATACAGTATTTGTCTTTCTCTGCCTTATTTAACTTATCAAAATACCCACTAGGTCCATTCATGTTATTGTAAATGACAAGATTTCATTCTTTTTCATGGTTGAATAATATTCCATTGTGTATATCTTCTTTATACATTCACCTATTGATGGGCATTTAGGTTGCTTCCATATCTAGACTATTGTAAATAATGCTGCCATGAATATAAGGGTGCATATATCTTTTCTAATTAGTGTTTTTGTTTTCTTTGAATAAATAACCAGGAGTGGAATTGCTGGAACTATTCTAAGTTTTTGAGGAATTTCCATACTTTTTTCCATAGTGGCTGCATCAATTTACATTCCCACCAATGGTGCATGAAGATACCCTTTTCTCCACATTCTCATCAACACTTGTTATTTGCTGTCTTGTTAATGATAGCCATTCTGACAGATGTGAGGTGATATCTCATTGTGGTTTTGATTTTCATTTCTCTGGTGATTAGCGATATTGAGCACTTTTTATGTGCCTGTTGGCCATCTGCATGTCTTCTTTGGGAAAATGTCTATTCAGATCCTCTGCCTATTTTTTTTGTGGTATGAGGGCTTCTCACTGTCGTGGCCTCTGCTGTTGTGGAGGACAGGCTCCGGATGTGCAGGCTCAGCGGCCATGGCTCACGGGCCCAGCCACTCCGTGGCATGTGGGATCTTCCCAGACTGGGGCACGAACCCGTGTCCCCTTCATTGGCAGGCAGACTCTCAACCACTGCACCACCAGGGAAGCCCCCCTGCCTATTTTTTAATTGTTTTTTTTTTTTTTGCTGGTGGTTTTTTTTTTTTTAATGTTCAGTGGTATGAGTTATTTGTATACTTTGGATATTAACCACTTATCAGATAGATTGCTTGCAAATATCTTTTCCCATTCAGTAGGTGGCTTTTTTTTGTGTGTGTGTGTGGATAGTTTCCTTCCTTGTGAAAAAACATTTTAGCTTGATGTAGTCCCATTTGTTTGTTTCCCTTGCCTGAGGAGACAGATCCATAAAATACTATTAAGACAAATGTCAAAGAGCTACTGCCTATATTTTATTCTAGGATTTTTATGTTTTCCAGTCTTACATTTAAGTCTTTAATCTATTTTAAGTGTACCTTTGTATATGGTGTGAGAAAGTAGTCCAGTTTTGTTCTTTTATATGTGGCTGTCCAGTTTTCCCAACACCATTTATTGACATTGAAGAGAATGCCTTTTCCTCATTGTATATGCTAGTCTCCTTTGTTATAGATTAATGGGCCATAAGTGTGTGGGTTCATTTCTGGGCTGTCTATCTGTTCCATTCATCTATGTGTCTGGTTTTTTGTGCCAGTGCCATACTGTTTTGATTACTGTAACTTTGTAATATAGTTTGAAATCAGGGCTCATGATACCTCCAGATGTGTTCTTTTCTCTTAAGATTCTTTTGGCTATTCGGAGACTTTTGTGTTTCAATAAAAAGTTTAGAATTGTTTTTTCTGCTTCTGTGAAAAATGTCACTGGTATTTTGCTAGGGATTGCATTGAATCTGTAGATTGCCTTGAATAGTATGGTCATCTTAACAATATTAATTCTTTCAAACTATGAACATGGTATATCCTTCCATCTGTTTGTGTTGTCTTCAATTTCTTTCATCAGTGTCTTGTAGGTTTCTGAGTACAGATCTTCTACCTCCTTAGGTAGTTTTACTCCTAGGTATTATATTCTTTTTTATGAGATTGTAAATGAGATTGTTTTGTTAATTTCTCTTTCTGATATTTTGTTTTTAGTGCATAGAAATGAATTGATTTCTGTATATTAATTTTTTATCCTGCAACTTTACCAAATTTATTAATGAGTTCTAGTAGTGTTTTGGTGGCTTCTGGGCTCTTGCATATTAATGGGAATCCTTTATATAGATAAAGGAGGCAGGGACACTTTAGGGACAGGGGATAGCCTAAAAAGGGAAAATAACACATGCTTCACTGTTGTATCAGTGAGATGGTTTAGTATATGTACACAGCATTATGTGTACAGGGGGAATGGTGGGAGCAGAGTTTGAAGGAACAGAAAATGTGATAATTATGAAGGGCCTTGGGGACCATAAATAGAATCCTGTAGGTAACAGAGAGTTCTTAAAGGATTTTAAAAGCAGTCTAACCACTATAACAAATAGATCCCCAAATATTTGACAGTTCAACCACAAGTACATTTCTTGCTCACTTGAAAAGACCATTTCCTCTAAGGCAGAGCTAAATTAACTAGGGTTGAGAAGACAGCAGTGGGGTGGTGCTCTGTTCCACAGTCCTCACAGACCCACAGTGATGTAAGTTCAATTTCCTGAACACATTATGTAAAGGTCAGTATGGGGGTCAAACATAGCAGTCAGAAAAGAAAGAGTATGGTGAATCAAATCTGCAATTCCTTGTGAGCCATGCCGGGAAAGGCACATATTACTTCTACCCACCACCCACATTTCCCTGATTGGAGGTCAGTTGTAGGACCAACTGTAACCAAAAGGGTCTGGAAAATGTAGTCTAGCCAGATGCCCTTTTATGACCAGCCTCTTTCATAAGGGTAAAATCAACTAATTAAATGTGGAGAAGTGTGACAGGAAAGATGTTCAGCATGCCAGAGTCTCATTTGGGCAATTTTGTGGGTACTTATGTTTTTTAATTAGAATAAGAAATACAGAAAGGAAATATCATCCACAGGTTTTACTTTGATTGGATGATGTTAACAACAACAAAAGGTTCTATCACATCTCAATTTTTCTTTCAGGTAAGAAACCTCAAGCTTTGAGGGGTAAAGTAAATTCTCTAAGATTATTAATGCTATTAAATGACAGGTCAGGGATCCAAGACCTATTTCGTTTTATAACTCACATCTTTCACTACAAATACAACATCTAAGTTAGAATATTCAGAAAATAACTATAAATTATAAAGCTCAAGAAACTCTAGATATAAATTTGCATGTCATGAGAGCACAGAGAATATTTGAAACTGGGCTTATTTCTGACCTTGCTGATGGACAGTGCACAGATAAATAAGGTGACCAAAGAAAATCTGCTAAGATGAGTCTCTTAGTCCTGGGCCTGGACCACAGCTACACTATGGCCTGGGTGAAGAAGAAGTTGACAAGACACATAAGAACCACTGACCTTTATGCAAATGAACCTATCTACGAAACAGAAACTGACTCACAGACATAGAGAACAGACTTGTGGTTGCCAAAGGGGAGAGGGAATGAGGGAGGGAAGTATTGGAAGTTTGGGATTAGCAGATGCAAACTATTTTATATAGGATGAATAAACAACAAGGTTGTTGCATAGCACAGGAAACTATTGATATATTCAATTTCCTGAGATAAACCATAATGGAAAAGAACATAAAAAAGGATGTATATAACTGAATCACTTTGCTGTATAGCAGAAATTAACACAATGTCATAAATCAACTATACTTCAATAAAAAAAAATCACAGAAATTAAAAAAAAAGAATCATTGGCCTTTGAAATCTGAGAGAGGAGTCAGAGGAGCCTCTAAATTTGGGAAACCCAATGCTATCATTTCTAAATCAAGGGGGCCCTGGGAGGTGGGAGGCTAACATTCTCTATAAACGTAGCTCTCAAATCCCCAAGTCAGAGTGTAAGTTAATGACCAACTAGGAATATTGAAAACAAAGAGCTCAACTATTTCCACAAAAGTCATTCCTGTCCTAACAAAGAGTTTTCCCTGAGCACTAAAACATGCCCACAAAATTTATGTCTTATTGCTTCCTCTTACATCAGGTTAACTACCAAATAGTATCATGTTTGCCTTGTAAGCTTCCACTATCTTTCCATGTAGGGTATGACCAAGACCACTGTCTGTTCACAAAGCCTGTGTCCTCTCCTTCCTGAGCCCAGTGTGGCTGTGTCCCCAGACTCCTTGCATGTGGCTGAGTGCCCTGTGAGCCAACATGATACAAGGTACTTTCAAACCTGGCCCATAAATAACTTCTAACTTTATGTGTAGTATCTCCCTTTGTGATCTTCCTCCATTCACTAACCTTACATATCTGATTCCAAGATCCTAGAGGATGTCAGAGCCCCAACATGAAAAGAGTTATGTAAACAAGTCTACTGAAATATAAACAAGAAACACACTCTTATGCAATGACATCGAGGGCTGTTTGTTACAACAACTAATGTTGCCTTAATTAATCATAGAAAAGATGGTGAAAATTCTTACAGCACAGATATGAAGGCAGATGGGATTTTTAAATAAGATTGAACATGTCACATTATAAGTTCTGTGGGCTTTAGACATTTATTATATTCCCAAATTTAGGCATCTGCACTTACAATCTGCCCTCCTAGCCTAACCAACTCTGCAGAAAACATTGAAGTGGAGAGCAGGGGAGCACAAAGCCATGGATAAGAGAAAGGAATATGAGAGGTGAGAAGAGAAGGGGGGCAGTGACACAAAAGCCAAGGAAGAGTAGGACTTGAAGGAGATAAGAGTAACCCCCAGAGTCAAATGCCACAGTATAACAGGTAGGTAAAAAAACTTGATATTACCAGTTGAAGTCATGAGTGCCAAAACAATCAATGCAGAAAATACTTAGTACTTAGGGTGTGCCAGAGAGCTGAGGGAGATAAGGAGTGAACTTCTTAGAGATTGCGTTCTAGAGGAGTGGCTATTAATGAGAGCTTAGTTGAGGTAGATTACATTTGATTGTGGATTTATTGAGCACAAAAGATGTGAACACAGCAGGATAAAGGGATAAAGGGTGTATAAGCTGATAAAAAGCCAGGTACTCAGAGCACACTGAAGGAAGAAGAGTGATATGAGGTGAGGTCAGAGATAAAAGATGGGCCAGATCACACAGCATTCTGTAAACCAGGATAAGGATTGGGGCATTTGCAAGTATGATAAGAAACCATTAGAGGGCTTAAATTATTCCTTTTTTCTTTAAATACTTATCTTTCTTGACTTTCACACGTTTTAGTAATATTGGTCAGTTATTTTTAAGATGTCTCTTGATTTGGGCTTATTTGATGTTTCCTCATGATTAAATTTAGGTTATTCATTTTTGGCAAGAACACTACAAAGTGATATGATTCCCTGAGGAGACAGAGGCAACAAATGGAAAGTCCATGAGGTCATAATGTCTTAGTGCTGGTGATGTCAGCTTTGATTACCTGTTTAGATGATGTCACAACCTAGTCCGAGCAAGAGACAGAAAATATATAATAATCTGATCAGGGAAAGTTTATTGTGGAGGATTATTAACTAATGGCAAATTGGAGTAATTGGAGATTGCCAATAAGAGAGAATGCTAAAGAACGGTGGAACCACAGATACAGGGACAGCCACCACTCTTAGTACTTATGAAGTACTTAGGGCTCAGTGCTGATACAGAGCACCCAAGGGAGGAGCAGATCTGGTGATGACCCTTTCCAGGGGTGAGACAGAGGCCTATTTGGGGAAGATATGGTTGTGCCCTTACTAAGGTCTGTACTGATGGTGCACTCTGGAATATGCCTTTTGGTGTTCCAGAGGAAGCTGCCCACAGGGAGGTGCTACACAGTGGAACTTATGCACAGCCACCTGAGAGGGTTTGGGAGACCCGACATGGGTGATGCCAGGCCAGTGACACTTAACAGAGAAACCAGTTGAGGGAGTAGAGGTGATGCTGGCCTCTGCAAGCTGCAGGAGCCATGCAGAGACACACCAGAGGAAAAGTACCATGAGAACAGAGCCAGATGAGCAGGCATCCCACCCTGCCAGCCACCAAGGAGAAACATGATAGCACACAGCTAGGATCTCAGGGCAGCTGATGAAGTGCCTGAAGGAATCAATATCAGAATAACGGAGGCAGAAGAATGGATAAGTGACCTGGAAGACAGAATGGTGGAATTCACTCCTCTGGAACATGATAAAGAAAAAAGAATGAAAAGAAATGAAGACAGCCTAAGAGACCTCTGGGACAACATTAAACACAACAACATTCTCATTATAGGGTTCCCAGAAGGAGAAGAGAGAAAGAAAGGACCAGAGAAAAATATTTGAAGAGATCATAGTTGAAAACTTCCCTAACATAGGAAAGAAAATAGCCACCGAAGTCCAGGAAGCACAGAGAGTCCCATACAGGATAAACTGAAGGAAAAATACGCCGAGACACATAGTAATCAAATTGGCAAAAATTAAATACAAAGAAAAATTATTGAAAGCAGAAAGGGCAAAATGACAAATAACATACAAGGGAACTCCCATAAGGTTAACAGCTGATTTCTCAGCAGAAACTCTACAAGCTAGAAGGGAGTGGCATGATATACTTAAAGTGATGAAAGGGAAGAACCTACAACCAAGATTACTCCACCCAGCAAGGGTCTAATTCAGATTTGATGGAGAAATCAAAAGCTTTACAGACAAGCAAGAACAAAGAGAATCCAGCACCACCAAACCAGCTTTACAACAAATGCTAAAGGAACTTCTTTAAGTGGGAAACACAAGAGAAGAAGAGGACCTACAAAAACAAATCCAAAACAATTAAGAAAATGGTCATAGGAATATACATATCAATAATTACCTTAAATGAGAATGGATCAAATGCTCCAACCAAAAGACACAGGCTTGCTGATTGGATACAAAAACAAAACCCATTTATATGCTGTCTAAACATAGGAAGAACACTCTTTGACATAAATAACAGCAAGATCTTTTTTGATCCACCTCCTAGAGTAATAGAAATAAAAACAAAAATAAACAAATGGGACCTAATGAAACTTCAAATCTTTTGCACAGCAAAGGAAACCATAAACAAGACCAAAAGACAACCCCAGAATGGGAGAAAATATTTGCAAATGAATAACAGACAAAGGATTAATCTCCAAAATATGTAAATAGCTCATGCAGCTCAATATTAAAAAAACAAACAACCCAATCCAAAAATGGGCAGAAGACCTAAATAGACATTTCTCCAAAGGAGATATGCAGATGGCCAAGAAGCACATGAAAAGCTGCTCAACATCACTAATTATTAGAGAAATGCAAATCAAAACTACAATGAAGTATCACCTCTCACCAATTAGAATGGACATCATCAGAAAATCTACAAACAACAAATGCTGGAGAGGGTGTGGAGAAAAGGGAGCCCTCTTGCACTGTTGGTGGGAATGTAAATTGATACAGCCACTATGGAGAACAGTATGGATGTTCCTTAAAAAACTAAAACTAAAATTACCTTATGATCCAGCAATCCCAATTCTGGGCATATACCCAGAGAAAACCATAATTCAAAAAGACACATGCACCCCAATGTTCATTGCAGCACTATTTACAATAGCCAGGTCATGGAAGCAACCTAAATGTCCATCAACAGATGAATGGGTAAAGAAGAATTGGTACATATATACAATGGAATATTACTCAGCCATAAAAAGGAATGAAATTGCATCATTTGTTGAGATGTGGATGGATATAGAGACTGTCATTCAGAGTGAAGTACGTCAGAAAGAGAAAAACAAATATTGTATATTAACGCATGTATGTGGAACCTAGAAAAATGGTACAAATGAAATGGTTTGCAGGGCAGAAGTTGAGACACAGATGTAGAGAACAAACATATGGACACGAAAGGGGGAAAGCTGCGGGACGGTGGTAGTGGTGGTGTGATGAATTGGGTGATTGGGACTGATATGTATACACTAATGTGTATAAAAGTGATGAATAAGAACCTGCTGTATAAAAAATAAATTTAATTTAATTTAATAAAACAGATTAATAACAGTTTATCTTATATTAACTATCTACTCAGTTAAAGTTTTTTTTTTAAATGTATAGGAAAAATACTAAGGGAAGAAACTATCTCAACACTATGTAAAGTGTCCAAAATTAAAATTATTTTGTACATAATTTGTACAATATTTGTTATATTTATATTTAAGCATTTAATAATTTTAAGGCTATTGAAAGTGATATATTTTATGATTTTATTTTTAACTGCCTGTTGCTTATATATAGAAATACAATTGATTTTGTGTATATTGCTCATATTCCACAACACTCCTAAACTCATTTTTAAGATCTAGTAGGATTTTTGTAATTTCTATAGGATTTTCTATATAACTGGCTACGTTACCTGCAAAAAAAGGCAGATTTACTTCTTACTTTCAAATGTATTTTTTTTTTTTTCGGTGTGCGGGCTTCTCACTGCTGTGGCCTCTCCTGTTGTAGGGCACAGGCTCCGGACGCGCAGGCTCAGCGGTCATGGCTCACGGGCTTAGCTGCTCTGTGGCATGTGGGATCCTCCCAGACCGGGGCACTAACCCGTGTCTCCTGCATTGGCAGGCGGACTCTCAACCACTGTGCCACCAGGGAAGCCCTAAATGTATTTTATTGAACTTACATATATACTGTATTTTATGGTAAATTATGTTGGTTTTTCAAATGTTAAACTGATTCTGAACTACTGTGATAAACCTCAAAAGATAATATAACACATAAGCTTCTGATATATTTTTAATATGATTTGTTAAGATTTTGCTTTACAATTACATCTATGAACATGAAAAATAAAATAAAGTAGAAGAAAATGTAAATTCTAAACTGTAAACTGTAAAACTCGATTATATTGTGGGCATTGATTTTCAGCCTTTCACCATGAGCATAGCTCTTATTTTTAAAGTGTTTCATGAGAATCAATGGACCAATGTCTACAAAGCCACCATAAACCTGAGGACTTATTTGTTGTTTACAGTGAGTTTGTGATCTTTCCATGCATTCTCAACTATTTGGCTGTTCCTGGGACGTTTCTGGATCAAAATCTGTGCAACCTGCTCTAAACTGTTTAGAGGTGGAAACTACTACTTCATAGTAGGTGCTAAAGCAGTCATGGATATTCCATAAAACTCCATGACAGACATCATTTGTTGCCTTGAAGATTTTCATGCAGGAAAAAACCATAAAACAAACACCACGACCAACATAAAACCCTAGTGCAGGGATCGCCCATGTGTGGCAGCCCCTCTCTCAGCTCTCCTCTGCCAGAACACCTGCTGACACAGCGACCTGCTTCCTCACACTGAGTAGAGCTGTGATAGCAGAACCATTCTTGGTACAGCCATAGCTACTATATTTTCCCACAACAATTGGATTGAATAAGTAATTTAAATGGAAGTAAATTTGCCAATCATGCTTGAGATCAATGGTTCTTAGTCTTGTCCACATGCTAGAAGCACTTGACAGTCACCTGTCAACCTTGTCTGCCAGACTTCAGTGCTCCAGGCTGTGGCCTGGACGTCACTGTATTTTAAAACTCCCTGGGTGAGTCTAATATGTAGCCTGAAAAGCCTGAGATGGACTTCCCCAGTAAACAAAGCCTGTGCTAACCTTCATTCAAAGAACTTTAATTATTCTCCCTACTGCCACTGCAGCTGCTCCTGCAGTGCAAAGACTTTGCTTCTCCCACAAGACATGGTTCCTGCCAGCAACCATGACACTGCCTCAGCAGACACGGAGAAGCCCCCCCAGCTGTGAGGGCCCTCACAGAGGTGGGTGACAGAATGAAAACCTCCTTGCCTTTGCACACACTGTTTCTAAAGTTATTTTTTACATTAATTAGTCTATATTAGTGTTTCTTTACATATATAAAAATCTGGCTCCTTATTAACAGAAAGTAGAGATACCACCTAGTCTGTTCCCTTCATTTTACAGAAAAAAATTATTAAATATCAGAGCTATTGATGATTTGTCAAAGGTAACAAACTTGACAGTGGCAAACCTTAGTTAAGAATTCAGTCCCCTTCTCTTAATCCCAGGATGGTGGTTTTCTAGGTTAAATTTTTCTTTTCTTTTTTCCTTTTTTAAAATTTCTTTTTTTCCTTTTTTAATTTAAGTATTATTGACATAAAATATTATGTATAAGTTACAAGTGTACTAGTGATTCACAATTTTAAAGATTATAATCCATTTATAAAATATTGGCTATGTTTGCTGCATTATACAATATATCCTTGTAGCTTATTTTATATATAATAGTTTGTACCTCTTAATCCTCTATCCCTATATCACCCCTCCCCTCTTTCCCTCTCCCCACTGGTAACCACTGGTTTGTTCTCTATATCTGTCTGTTTCTTTTTGTTATATTCACTAGTTTGTTGTATTTTTTAGGTTCCACATATAAGTGATATCATACAGTATTTGCCTTTCTCTGTCTCATGTATTCCATTTAACATGATATCCTCCAATTTCATCCATGCCAGGGCAAATTTCAAATAGCCAAAACAATCTTGAGAAAGAAAAATGGAGCTAGAGGAAGCAGGCTCCCTGACTTCAGACTATACTACAAAGCTACAGTAATCAAAACTTTGTATGGTACTGGCACAAAAACAGACACATAGATCAATGGAACAAGTTAGAAAGCCCAGAAATAATCCCATGTACCAGGACTTCCCTGGTGACACAGTGGTTAAGAATCCATCTGCCAATGTAGGGAACATGGGTTTGTTCCCTGTTCTGGGAAGATCCCACATGCTGCAGAGCAACTAAGCCTGTGCACCACAACTACTGAGCCTGATCTCTAGAGCCCATGAGCCACAACTACTTAGCCTGTGTGCCACAACTACTGAAACCCATGAGCCTAGAGCCCATACTCCTCAACAAGAGAAGCCACCACAATGAGAAGGCCACACACCGCAATGGAGAGTAGACCCCGCTCACCGCAACTAGAGAAAACCCACATGCAGCAACGTAGACCCAATGCAGCCAAAAATAAAAATAAAACCCACGCAACTATGGTCAATTAATCTATGACAAAGGAGACAAGAATATACAATGGAGAAAAGTCAGTCAGAAAAGTCAGTCTCTTCAGTAAGTGGTTCTGGGAAAACTGGAGAGCTACAGGTAAATGAATGGAATTAGAACATTCTCTAACACCAACATAAAATAAAAAAAAAAACAACCCTCAAAATGGATTAAAGGCCTAAATTTAAGCCCAGATACTATAAAACTCCTAGAAGAAAACACAGGCAGAACACTCTTTGACATAAATCATAGCAATATTTTTTTAGATCTGTCTCTTAAAGCAAAGGAAATAAAAGCAAAAATAAACAAATGGGATATAATTAAATTAAAAGCATTTGCACACCATAGGTTAAATATTTCTTAAAACTACCTTAGCCATCATTGTTTATTGCAAATAGTAAAAACTAAACCATAAGCCACTTTTATTATAGTCTGATACAATCTTCAAACAAATAGTAACAAACACCACTTGCTAATTTAGCAAGACGATCCTAAGTTAAAAAGTGATCTAGGGCTTCCCTGGTGGCGCAGTGGTTGGGAGTCTGCCTGCCAATGCAGGGGACGCGGGTTCGCTCCCTGGTCTGGGAGGATCCCACATGCCGCAGAGCGGCTGGGCCCGTGAGCCACAATTACTGAGCCTGCGCGTCTGGAGCCTGTGCTCTGCAACAAGACAGGCCGCGATAGTGGGAGGCCTGTGCACCGTGATGAAGAGTGGCCCCCGCTTGCCGCAATTGGAGAAAGCCCTCACGCAGAAACGAAGACGCAGCACAGCCATAAATAAATGGATGAATTGATTGAAAAAAAAAAAAGTGATCTAGTCAGAAGGTTTATTTTCTTTCCCCAAAATACTGACTTGCAGTACTAATGAGAACAGGAAAGTTGTACCGTTACCCTTGTTGTTAATTTCCCATGTCTCATTGAGACTCTTTCTTTTGAACTTTGACAAATTTCTCTGAAATTCTAAGTTTACTGAGACACAGTCCTCATCTCCAGAATACATTGTCTCATACTACTAAATAATTTGCCCTGGAAAATAATAATGATACTCTTGCTAATAATTGGCTGCATGAATTCAGCAAAGACTAGAGACATGATAGATCTGAAAACATAAAACAAGAATAAATCCAAACTTAGGGAACTATTGGGGATGGTACAACTTAACTAAGTATTTTATTAATATTCAAATTACAAGTGTCTTTTCATGTAAAACTAAAGCCATTGAAATAAATACCAAAAAATAATGGATTGATTTTTAAAAGGCATCTTTAGCAGAAATTTATTATAGTAAGACTTCCATGATGACACAACTTACAACCATATCACGAAGTTCAAATTATATTCAGAGTTTAATATCAATGTACAACAAAAGCTTGACATAAAACAGTCAGTGCATGAGACACTAATAAATGTTAACCTTCTGTAAGATCATCATATTAAAATTGTCATTGTAGTCATAAATAAGTATTCTGTAAATAAGTATGCTTTCTGTACAAGGTTAGAATTCTTGTTTAAAACTGTTAACAATAACTTTATAGTGACAATATTAACACTGAAATGAAAATCTTTATTATTCTTCAGATGTTTCAAACCTAGATTTAGGCCCATCCATCCAGCATTGTTGATAGGCAGACAAAATATAAAAACATACTTAAAGAATAGCAATAATATATAATAATAACAATAATATATATGATGTCAAAAGACCTGCCTTGGATATTTATTTTTAATGAAAATTTGTAGATAAGTAGGTGGAGAGGAGAAAAAAATGATTAAAATTAGACACAAAAGAATAATGATTTCAATAAATTTTCATGTTTGGGAGGTAGTATGGTATAATCAAAGGAAAAACTTAGCTCTCTCATTAGCTAGCACTACAGTCTTAAACAAATCTTAATATTTGGGAAATATATGTACTTCATCAAGGGTATGAAATGCAGCTTAATGCAGTATGAATTTGCAGGATGAATAGAAAGACTTCCTGTCCTTTCAAATATTGAAATATCAAGTGTTGTAGTGTTTGCTGTTTCAAAATGCTGTGTTTTCTCTTTTGCATTAAACTTTGCCTTATCCTTGGCAGCCCTTCTTGAAAAAATGAAAGTTCTCTGCATAAGCCAGGAATTCAACTTATGCATGCTTCCAGACAGGAAGTGATTCCTGGGTGGAAAATTTCCTCAAGGAATACAGAATAAGAATACCACACCTCCAAAGAAGGAAAGAAAATCTAAAAATGGAAAAATACGTTAAAAAGAAGATGGAGAATATCTAAGACATCTCTACTAATTTTGTCCAGGACACACTTATTCTTCAGAAAGCATGTTGCTTGAGGTGGAGAATATGTTCTTTGCTGTGGTTTAGTTGAGGTTGTTCTAGAATTGAGTTAAGCAGAAACCAGATCATGTTCTGAACATATTTGAATATGTGTTATTCAGCTCTATTAATTTCATTAAAATATATTGACTTTAAAATTAAAGCAACTATATTTCATCTAAAGGAAAGACATTGTTTTTTGAATTTTATTTTATTTATTTACTTATCATTTATATATATATATATATATATATATATATATATACATATATATATAGCAGGTTCTTATTAGTCATCCATTTTATACACATCAGTGTATGCATGACAATCCCAATCTCCCAGAAAGACATATTTTAAGAAGGAAGTAAAGCATACAAATATATATGGACAGATAAAAAAATTAGTTAAAAGTAGAAACAGAAAAAAATGTCTACCTTGAAACATTTTCTCACCATTTAAAAATCTTCTGCTATTACCATATTTCTGAGATAATAGACCTCCTCAGAACAGGATTTCAAAGAGATAAAGAGTCATTAACCCTTTATTATAACACTGTCAATCTTATTGAAAACCATATCCTTATTTTAAATGAACTTGGCCCTATACATTTTCAACCTGTGAAATAATAGAGCAGCATGTAAAAGTGATGCAGCGGCATCTAAAAAGAAGCTGGAACCTGTGCTACCCAAGTTAGCAAGACAAGAATATCACCAACACCCACAGAAGCGTTGGGGGTAAGGTTGTGGAATATAGCACATCCCACTTATGAAATTTTGATATAAATGGTATATTATTTCAAACAGAGAACCTCAGGAATCAAGAAGCTTAGGTTGGAATATCTGCTCTAAAGGTCACTGTGGGGTCTGCAAATGTGAATATACATGAGTGACATGATTTGGGGACCAGTACATAGGAGTTTGCAAATACTAATCACATGTGTGCACTTTGTAACAATTTACAACAGTAAGGCTTACCTGGAAAGTCTTGATAATCTAAGGGTGCTGCCAAAACATCTACTTTGAATATTTGTTTTAAACAGAGATGGGCAGATTCAAAACAAGACAAAGAGGATAAATGAGTGGATATTTCAATAAAAGTTCATGTTTCCAAGATAGTATGGTCCAAGTGAAAGAAAAAAAAAGTCAGCTTTGTCATTATTTAACAGTGCAATATAAAGTGGAATGCCTCATTTGGGAAAATCTGTGCTGTAACTATGACATAAACAACTCAAAATGATTTAGCCCTTCTCTGTGATGCCTTGCCCTGAAAAACTGGTTAAATGCCAACTTTTGATCTTTCAGTCTTACTAAATAGAAAAGTCTTCCATATGCCAAGAATCAGTTTCACTTGTTCTGACATAAAGATAAAAGAGTAGGTGTCCAGATGTCAAGGCTATGAGGGTATTTTACACTTATATCAGGACCCGGCATTAAGTGAACCTGACCAGTCCAGAGTACCCATCCTGCTTTCTCTCAGCCTGAACAGTCCAGGTGACACAGTATATTGTCTCCTTCCTTGCCACTTCTCGAAACTGTTCATCACCTCTGATGATGGGGCAGTAAGGGTACATCGTTCCGCTATTTGAGGTCCCCTCCAATTACAAACTTCTGCATGAAGAGGCACTCAAGCCACCATCCTAAATTACAGGTTGGCATTTGCATAAATTGTATTCTTTGCTTTTAGATTTTATCGAGTGACAAGAAACAAACATATATTCAAGTTTACTTTATTGCCCCTAATAAGAAGAGCACAATATGATGGTGCAGCTAAATGTAGAGAAATATAAGGTGAACTGACAGCTCTCAGGCCCCCAGGTGCAGGATTTTCCTCGTTTGGTCTCTTAAGCCATCAGATCACAATGACTGATGCACCTGCCCCTGCTACATCAACTCTCTGAAGAGAGGGCTGAAGAGACTGCCTGTTTGGGCAAAATAGTCCAGGCTCTTGTTATTGAAGTCCAGGTCCTCAAGCATGTTATCTCAACATCCTGAGGACCAAATAATTAGTAAACAACCCATAATAAGAACAGAAGAGTGTGTTTTAATCAGTAAACAATCTATAATAAGAATAGAAGAGCAAACTGAGGACTATGGCCTGAGAAGCAGTCTCTCTGTCTGAGGAACTGCTCCAAAGAAGGAGAGGAGGAGCCAGTATATACATGAATTTTTTTGGCTAGGAAATACCTGCAGTCAAGCACACCTCTTGGTAAAATATTAGTGCTAGTCACAAAGAACAGACATCTCAAATTAATAATTTTAGTACATTTCTGTGTACAGGAAGATGCAAGGATCTGAGGTCACTGAAATTCTTCCTGAGGTATCCATCTTAACTAGCAAGGAGCTGTTTATTTCAAGCACACAGAATGCCTCATCCTTTTTCTCACCAGAATTCCCCTCAGAGCACACTGTTGGTGGACTACTGCAGTGGGGTGCAACTTAACCCTTTGTATAATTGAATGGTGGGCAACGTTCTTTTCTTTATTGGTTAAAACAGATGTACAATACATGTTTGACCATCCATATGATGGGCTGTTTTAGTGAGCATAAAGTTCATGCCAAATCACGTAAAAGCCAGAATGACTTCCCCCCTACCTCAATATGTGAAAATTTCTTTCATCAACTCAATTACCTGAAAGCTTTCTAATTTAATCCAGTTCTCATTATTGGAACAAAATTGGGTTTTGGCGAGAGTTTACTAATTAGATAGGAGTCTCACAATCATCTAAAAGGAGTTACAGTGCCTGCTACTTCAAGCCCAGGAAAATCCAAAGGCAAGAGAGATTTCCCCAGGATTTTGTGCAAGCTACAGAGTAAAGACATTAAATACTATTTTGTGTATGGCTTAAATAACTATAACTTTGACAACACCCACCCTGATCATGTCCTAGAAAAGAGACAGCTGGGATTTTATGATGCCATGTGAAGGAATGGAAGTGAAGTAGATCTTAGCGCATCAGAAGAGACCCCAGAGACGACCAAAGCTGGGGTGGGTGTCCTGGGTTGGGAAGGTGGGGGTGGAGGGTAGAGTTCAGAAGATGTAAAATATTGAATGGTGGAAAGATAGCTCTTAGCTACTGCCACACATAGGTTTTCTTTATTCTCAACATTAGTCTTGAAAAAAAAAAAATCTAACCTAACCATTTTCTACAGGGAAAGAAATGGAGAAAATGCAAAATTCTGTTTTAGAGGATTGATTAAAATAATACTGATGCATACACAATGAAATTGTATAGCTATTAAATACCTTTGTAGAGCCATACTTTACTATGAAAACATATTCATGATATGCTCATTAGTCCATAAATGCAGACTATATAAAAGTAAATACAATATAACATTTTAGAAAATATTTTTAGGTACATAAAACTTATAACTGTCTAAAAATATTTTAAAATGTAGAGAAAAAATAGCAGTATTTTGTTTCATTGTGGGATTATACCTGTTTTTATCTTTTTTTTAGCTTCTTTAGACTCAAAGAACTTTTGATTTAAGGAAATAGACCTTTGTATAACTTGTTTTTGTTGTAAGAGGCATACCAATTTTCCTATGGGAGCTCACAGTACTCTAGGGGAGTCTGTCAAATAATACAATCAGCATAGACTATAATAATAGAGCAAGGTCAACAATGGAGCCCAGACAGTGTGCCCTTACAGAGGGGAGAATAAATTCTGGCTGAGTGGGTCAGAAATGGACTCACCTAGGAAGTGACTCCAAAGTGAAACAAATGTAGAGGTGTTTTGCAAAAGATGTTTATACTGACAAAGTATTTAGAAAGAACTTTCTGGTGGTCTTTCTTTGATCAAGACAGTTAATAGGTGATTAAAAGAACTGATTCTTATTCCAGGTTAATGCTACAGTTCATTAAAGCAATCAATTTACCACAACCATGTTAATATTATATTTAAATGCAAGGATGAATTCTTAAGCAATAATGATATACTAGACATAAAATGTAATATCACTTCAGTAAATTAGATGGTGAAATGTATCAGTTTGAGTTTATAAATACTAGATTTATCCAAGTGTAAACTGACAAATAGGCTGATGATAGGTTCATTAAGTAATAAAACCGGGGTTAAGAAAGACCTGAAAATCTGCAATGGAATTCAGAAGAGACTGTTTCAAGACTGTATCTCTTAGTCCTACATATAATTTTACATATACAAACTTATATATTAACTTTAAAATTACTATTTTAAAATAACATTTCTTAAAATAAAGATGTCTATGAAATGTGCGGGTATAAAGTGAAAATTAAAGGCCCCTGTTATCTAAGTTCTAGCTCTTGGAAATACCATCACTGTCAATTTTAGGGGGTATTTTTTATATATTTTCTATGAATATACATATGCATATACACATGAAACAGAAACACAAACACAGTTACACAAATTCATCTAAACAAATAGGATTCTATAGTACATGCATTCTGTCACATTTGTCAGTGATTAACAGCTTCTTAAAAAGAAATATTATAGAACACATTCTATAAGGGTCCTTTTGGATCTGTCTCCCTACTTTTTAATGGCAGTTTCTATGAATTTGTCAGACCCCTTTCCCCTTGTTACCACAGGGATTGTGCCCTGCCTCAAATATTTCCTCCTCAGAGTCCTTCCTTGGCTGCCCTAACACAGGCCACCCAACTACCCAGTCATGCTCCTAAATTTTATTTTCTTCATAGCATGTATTACAATCTGATATGTATGTGAACATGTATATAGATGTATTTACTCATTACTCATTCATTTTCCATGACCCCCACTAATGTATATTTTTATCTTGTTCACTTTGGATTACAAAGCCTGGCTAATAAGAACTAAACCTGGCGTATAACAGACAATAATTACTTACTGAGTAATGACCAAATCTATTTACCTTAGGTAAATATTCTTAGTTTTCATGAGATTACAAGTAATACCAGAATTAACATTTTTATTATTTCTACAATTCAAATACATGTGTAAAAAAATCTCCAGGAGTTAATTGGCTGGATTAAAGAAGTATATTTTTTGAACATCTTTATTGGAGTATAATTGCTTTACAATGGTGTGTTAATTTCTGCTTTATAACAAAGTGAATCAGCTATATATATACATATATCCTCATATCTCCTCCCTCTTGCATCTCCCTCCCAACCTCCCTATCCCACCCCTCTAGGTGGTCACAAAGCACTGAGCTGATCTCCCTGTGCTATGTAGCTGCTTCCCACTAGCTATCTATTTTACATCTGGTAGTGTATATATGTCCATGCCATTCTCTCACTTCTCCCCAGCTTACCTTTCCCCACAACACCATGTCCTCAAGTCCATTCTCTACATTTGCGTCTTTATTCCCGTCCTGTTGTCCTGCCCCTAGGTTCTTCAGAAATTTTTTTTTTTTTTTTTAGAATTCATATATATGTGTTAGCATATGGTATTTGTTTTACTCTTTCTGACTTACTTCACTCTGTATGACAGACTCTAGGTCCATCCACCTCACTACAAATAACTCAATTTTGTTTCTTTTTATGGCTGAGTAATATTCCATTGCATATATGTGCCACAGCTTCTTTATCCAAGGAATAAGTACATTTTAAAATGCTGATAAACATTGCAGTCTGAAATTCACAACAGTATGTACTCTCACCAACAGCATGTGAGAGGGGTTATTTCTTGGTACCCTGGATGAAACCCATTATTATCAAACATCTTAATCTCTGCCTATCTGATACATAAAAAATGATATCTCATGGTTATTGATAATTATGTTGACTTTATTATCATAAACTTACACATTTTTCCATATATTTATTTATTTTTCTGTGACCTCCATCTACACATTCTTTAACTATTTATCTTTTGAGTTATTAGTCTTTTTATTGCTAATTTGCAAAAGCTGTACATGTATTAGAGAAATTCTCCATTAGTTAACCATGTGAATTGATTAATTTTACCAGATTTTTTCTTTTCATTTGAAAGTTCCTATGTGATTATTTTCCTATACACCTGTTTAAAATTTATGTATGCAAACATATCATTAGCTCCTAAGCTATTTTCTGTGTTTGGTTTTAAATTATTTTGTTAGGGTCAAACCAGATCCTATTAAATAAGTGATACACATTTTTATGTGTATGAACAAATCAGTCATATCCAGGGAAAAAAATAGAATTCATAAATGCAAATATGAAAATTAAAAGAAAACTGAGGTGAGAATGATAGGCCCTTGAAATCATAATTCATAATAAATTTAAAAGATTTGGATTTTCCTTGAGAAGATAAAGAAAATTGATAAACCATTAGCCACACTCATCAAGAAAGAAAGGGAGAAGACCCAAATCAGTACAATTAGAAATGAAAAAGGAACAACTGACACTGCAGAAATACAAAGGATCATGAGAGATTACTAAAAGGAACTCTAGGCCAATAAAATGGACACCCTGGAAGAAATGGACAAATTCTTAGAAATGCACACCCTGCCGAGACTGAACCAGAAAGAAATAGAAAATATGAACAGACCAATCACAAGCACTGAAATTGAAACTGTGATTAAAAATCTTCCAACAAACAAAAGCCCAGGACCAGATGGATTCACAGGTGAATTCTATCAAACATTTAGAGAAGAGATAACACCTATCCTTCTAAAACAATTCTAAAATATAGCAGAAGGAGGACACTCCCAAACTCATTCTACAAGGCCACCATCACCCTGATACTAAAACCAGACAAAGATATCACAAATAAAGGAAACTACAAGCCAAAATCACTGATGAACATAGATGCAAAAATCCTCAACAAAATACTAGCAAACAGAATCCAACAGCACATTAAAAGGATCATACACCATGACCAAGTCGGGTTTATTCCAGGAATGCAAGGATTCTTCAATATACGCAAATCTATCAATGTGATAAACCATATTAACAAATTGAAGGAGAAAAACCATATGATCATCTCAATAGATGCAGAGAAAGGTTTCAACAAAATTCAACACCCATTTAGGATTAAAACCCTGCAGAAACTAGGCATAGAGGGAAATTTCCTCAATATAATAAAGGCCATATATGACAAACACACAGCGAACATCATCCTCAATGGTGAAAAACTGAAAGCATTTCCACTAAGATCAGGAACAAGACAAGATTGCCCACTCTCACCACTATTATTCAACATACTTTTGGAAGTTTTAGTCACAGCAATCAGAGAAGAAAAAGAAATAAAAGGAATCCAAATCAGAAAAGAAGAAGTAAAGCTGTCACTGTTTGCAGATGACATGATACTATACATAAAGAATCCTAAGGATGCTACCAGAAAACTACTAGAGCTAATCAATTAATTTGGTAAAGTAGCAGGATACAAAATTAATGCATAGAAACCCCTCACATTCCTATACACTAAGGATGAAACATCTGAAAGTGAAATTAAGAAAACACTCCCATTTACCATTGCAACAAAAAGAATAAAGTATCTAAGAATAAACCTACCTAAGGAGACAAAAGACCTGTATGTAGAAAATTATAAGACACTGATGAAAGAAATTAAAGATGATACAAACAGATGGAGAGTTATACCATGTTCTTGGATTGGAACAATCAACCTTGTGTAAATGACTCTACTACCCAAAGCAATCTACAGATTCAATGCAATCTCTATCAAACTACCACTGGCATTTTTCACAGAACTAGAACAAAAAATTTCACAATTTTTATGGAAACACAAAAGACTCTGAATGGCCAAAGCAATCTTAAGAACGAAAAATAGAGCTGGAGGAATCCAGCTCCCTGACTTCAGACTATACTTCAAAGCTACAGTAATCAAAACAGTATGGTACTGGCACAAAAACAGAAGTACAGATCAATGGAACAGGATAGAAAGCCCAGAGATAAACCCACGCACACATGGCCACCTTATCTTTTATAAAGGAGGCAAGAATATACAGTGGAGAAAAGATAGCCTCTTCAATAAGTGGTGCTGGGAAAACTGGACAGGCATATGCAAAAGTATGAAATTAGAACACTCCCTAACACCATACACAAAAATAAACTCAAAATGGGTTAAAGACCTAAATGTAAGGACAGACACTATCAAACTCTTAGAGGAAAACATAGAACACTCTACGACATAAATCACAGCAAGATCCTTTTTGACCCACCTCCTAGAGAAATGGAAATAAAAACAAAAATAAGGAAATGGGACCTAATGAAACTTCAAAGCTTTTGCACAGCAAAGGAAACCATAAAGAAGACCAAAAGATAACCTGCAGAATGGGAGAAAATATTTGCAAATGAATCAGCTGACAAAGGATTAATATCCAAAATATATAAACACTTAATGCAGCTCAATATTAAAAAAGCAAACAACCCAATCCAAAAATGGGCAGAAGACCTAAAAAGACATTTCTCCAAAGAAGATATACAGACTGCCAACAAACACATGAAAGAATGCTCAACGTCATTAATCAATAGAGAAATGCAAATCAAAACTACAATGAGATAACATTTCACACCGGTCAGAATGGCCATCATCAAAAATTCTAGAAACAATAAATGCTGGAGAGGGTGTGGAGAAAAAGGAACACCCTTGCACTATTGGTGGGAATGTAAATTGATACAGCCACTATGGAGAACAGTATGGGTGTTCCTTAAAAAACTAAAAATAAAACTACTATATGACCCCGCAATCTCACTACTGGGCATATACCTTGAGAATACCATAATTCAAAAAGAGTCATGAGGCTTCCCTGGTGGCACAGTGCTTGAGAGTCTGCCTGCCGTTTCAGGGGACATGGGTTCGTGCCCCGGTCCAGGAAGATCTCACATGCCATGGAGCGGCTAGGCCCGTGAGCCATGGCCGCTGAGCCTGCATGCCCCGAGCCTGTGCTCTGCTCTGGGAGAGGCCACAACAGTTAGAGGCCTGCGTACCACAAAAAAAAAAAAATTGTCATGTACCAAAATGTTCATTGTAGCTCTATTTTCAATAGCAGGACATGGAAGTAACCTAAGTCTCCATCAACATATGAATGGATAAAGAAGATGTGGCACATATATACAATGGAATGTTACTCAGCCATAAAAAGAAACGAAGTTGAGTTATTTGTAGTGAGGTGATGTACCTAGAGTCTGTCATGCAGAGTGAAGTAAGTCAGAAAGAGAAAAACAAATACCATATGCTAACACATATATATGGAATCTAAGAAAAAGAAAAAAAAGGTCATGAAGAACCTAGGGATAAGATGGGAATAAAGACACAGACCTACTAGAGATTGGTCTTGAGGATACGAGGAGGGAGAAGGGTAAGCCTTCACAAGGTGAGAGAGTGGCATGGACATGTATACACTACCAAACGTAAAATAGATAGCTAGTGGGAAGCAGCTGCATAGCACAGGGAGATCAGCTTGATGGTTTGTGACCACCCAGAGGGGTGGGATAAGGAGGGTGGGAGGGATGGAGATGTAAGAGTTAAGAGATATGGGAACATATGTATATGTATAGCTGATTCACTTTGTTATAAAGCAGAAACTAACACACCATTGTAAGGCAATTATTCTCCAATAAAGATGTTAAAAAAAAAGAAAAATGAAGACCACATCTTGGGCTACTTTCTGAGGAAATGCAAATAAAAATAATGATAATGATAATAAAAAAATGTCTTGGGTTTTTTGAGAGTGGTTTAGAATTAAGAGTATGAAATTTAGTAGTGTTTAACATTTAAGTTCTTTTTTTCACAAGTAAAATTAGGTAATCTCTATGCATGAATTTTTTAAGCTTACTATTTCCTCAAGAGAAATTTAAGAGAAAAAAAAATAGAACTTTAAAAGCTGAGAAAGAAAAAAATCCTAGAATTCTTGTGGTTTAGAGATGGTACAGATAGTGTACTCAGGACAGTTTTGAGCAAGTAGCTTACTTGTATCCTTAATTAACCCACAAAGGATTTACATGGCTTGTAAAAACACATCCAACAAAACAGTAAAACATAAATAAAATATCAGGACCAGGGAAACATAAAGTTCATAAATTTGTATCTATTATCCCAAAAAGTCAAAAAAAAAGGGAAATTTGTTAGTTACATAGTTTTCATTATCATAATCATCAGGGAAATACAAACCAAAACAACAATGAGATATCACTTCAAACCTATCAGAATTGTTGCAGTAAAAAAGGCAAGAAATAATAAGTGTTGTTGAGGATGTGGAAAAAAAGAAACACTGGTGCACTGTTGGTGGAAATATAAATTGTTGTAGCCACTATGGAAAACAGGATGGAGGATCCTCAAAAAATTAAAAATAGATCTACTAAATGATCCAGCAATTCCACTGCTGGGTATTTATCCGAAGAAAATGAAAACACTGATTTAAAAGATATATACACTCCAGTGTTCATTGCAGCATTATTCACAATAGAGAAGAAATGGAAACAGTCTAAGTGTCCATCAACAGATTAACTGATAAAGAAGACGTGGTATAGATATATGAAGGAATATTACTCAGCCATAAAAAATAGTGTTATCTTGCTATTTTCAATAACATGAATGGACCTAGAGGTTATTATGCTAAGTGAAATAAGTCAGACAAAGACAAATACCATATGATTTTTCTTACATGGGGAATCTAAAAAACAAAACAAATGAAGAACCATAATAAAACAGAAACAGACTCATAGATACAGAGAGCAAACTGGTGGTTGCCAGAAGGGATAAGTAGGTGGATGGGTGAAATAGGTGAAAAGGATTAAGGGGCACAAACTTCCAGTTATAAAATAAATAAGCATGGGGATTATATTAGTCAATATATTATTGGCTATATTCTCGGCATAGAGATAATGTCATGGGAAAAACGCTAAACAGATTTATAAGGACTACATCGTAAATGTAGAAAATACATGTACTACATTATATTCTCTATACTCAGAATATAGTCAGTAATACTGTAATAACTTTGTATGGTGACAAATGGTAACTATACTTACAGTGGTGATTATTTTTTAATGTATCAAAATATTGAATCTGTATGTTGTACACATGCAACTAATATAAGATTGTAAACCAATTATACTTTAATTTTAAAAGAAATAAATTTTTAAAAATAAAAATAATTAAAACTTTTTTGGTAGATATGAAACATAGTTTTTGAGTTGCAACTTAAACTTTTAACATTAGTCACACATGTAGTTGCCTCCAGTACTAGTTTAAGAATTTAGCTCTATTTATATCTGTGAGATGGCACGTCATCTCCCACATTGTTCAGTTCATCATTGATTCATGTTTTCCTTTATCCCTGACAGATGGCTGGCCACTGCTGCCCACGTGGAGTTCATAGTCTAGTCAGGAACACAGAGTCCTCAGAGATGAGTAAAACATAGAGGGGGAGCTTGGAGTTTAAACAGAACTGGAATAACAGGAAAGGTTTGCTTGCAAAATGGAATTTAAACTGACTCTGAAAAATGTGTACAAATTGTCAAGGTTAAAAAAAAGGGAAAGATGATTATTACTCTGTACGATTATAAAATTAAGACAATTTCAATACACCTTGAAAGCACACAAATTCAAATAGGTTCATGTTTTGATCCAATAGGTAAAATCAGGCTTGTCTATAAGTTTTCTTATATTCAATAGACCCACAATATTCTCTAGATGTTTTAGATAAATTGAGTTAGTATTTTTAAATAGAAAATTGCAACATATAAAATTCTACTTGTATAAAAGTCTCATTATTTTGGTTGTTCTTCCTGTGAAGAGATTTAGTTGCTGACACTGAAGATCCTGAAGCCCAGACAGAACGCCCTGTGGAAACTCTGTCAGGTCACTGATTTCAGGTCCTTCACTGCAGTTCTGACTCCTTGAAATTATCTTTATTAAGTTGTTGATTGTTTGTCTCCTACATAATACACAATTTAAAAAGGCAGAAATTTACAATGGTGTTCAGCATTGCTTAATATATGTCTGCTGACTAAATAGATAGATTCAGAGGTTCATGATATAAATTTAAGTAGATAATTTTAAGAAGGGAAAAGAGTCAAGGTCAGAACTTGGTATAGGAAAGGAAGATACTATGTCCCCTGGCAGGTAATTAATCACTAAAACGTTATTTTTATGGCTGCTTCTGATAGTTGCAGTATCATTGGCATACATTTTTTAAATTGAAGTACAGTTAACTTCCAATGTCATATTTGTTTTATGTATACAGATAGTAATTTGATATATTTATAGATTATACTCCATATAAAGTTATTATAAAATATTGACCATATTCTCTGTGTTGAATACTACATCATTGTAATTTATTTATTTTATAGCTAGTAGTTTATATCTCTCCTTTACTTATTTTTCACCTTGTCTCACTCCTCTTCCCCCTGGTAATCTCTAGTTTGTTCTTTTTGTCTATGAGTCAGTTTCTGTTTTGCTATTTTATTTGTATGCTATATTTTTCAAATTCCACATATGTGAAAACATACCATATTTGCCTTTTTCTGTCTGACTTATTTCACTAACATGATACCCTCCAGATTCATCCATGTTGCTGCAAATGGCTAAATTACATTCTTTTCTATGGCTGAGTGACATTGCAGAGAGTGTGTGTGTGTGTGTGTGTGTGTGTTTGTGTATAACATTTCTTTATCCATTCATCTGTTGATGGATGCTTAGGTTATTTTCATTTCTTTGCTATTGTAAAAAATGCTGCAATGAACATTGGGGTGCGTATATCATTTCAAATGAATGTTTTTGTTTTCTTCAGATAAATATCCAGCAGTGATTTTTATTGATTGCTGTGACTAGGACTTGTAATACTTTGTTAAATAGAAATGGTGCGAATTAGGCATCCTTGTCTTTTTCCCCATCTTAGAGGAAAAGTTTTCAGCTTTTCATCGCTGAGTATGATGTTAACTGTGGGTTTTTCATAAATGGCCTTTATTATGCTGAGATATGCTCCCTATACACAAACTTTGTTGAGAGTTTTTATTATGAATTGATATTGAATCTTGTCAAATGCTTTTTCAGCATTTATTGAGATGATTATGTGATTTTTACCCTTTGTTTTGTTAAGGTGGTGTTTCATGTTGATTAATTCGTGAATATGACAACATCTTTCCATCCTTGGAATAAATGTCACTTTATCATGATATGTCATCTTTCTTTATATTGTTGAATTTGGTTTCTAATATTTCATTGAGGATTTTTCATCCTTGTTCATCAAGGATATTCGTCTGTAATTTTCTTTTTTTATAGTGTCTTTCTCTGGTTTTGGTATCAGGGCAATGCTGGCCCCATAGTTTGAGTTTGGAAGTGTTCCCTCTTCTTTGATATTTTAACTCTTTTTTAAATGTTTGGTAGAATTCCCCTGTGAAGCTATCTGTCCAGGACTTTTGTTGGTTGGGAGTTTTTGGATTACTGATTCAAGCTCAGTACAAGCAAAATGTCTGTTCATTTTTTTCATTTCTTCCTATTCAGTCTTGGAATATTGTATTTTTCTAAGAATTTATACATTTCTTCCATTTTGTCAAATTTTTTGGCATATAACACCTTGTAGTATTCTCTTATGATTGTTTGTATTTTTGTGATATTGGCTGTAACTTCTCTTTCATTTATAATATTGTTTACTTGGGCCTTTCTTTTTATCTTAAAGAGTCTAGCTAATGGTTTATCAATTTTGTTTATCTTATCAAAAAACGATCTCTTAGTTTCATTGATCTTTTCCTTTTTTTTTTTTTTTTTGGTCTCTATTTTATTTATTTCTGCTTTATTTTTGTTATTTCCAAGTTTCTGCTGACTTAGGGCTTTGTTTGTTCGTCTTTTTCTAATGCATTTAGATGGAAAATTAGATTGTTTATTTGAGGTTTTCCTTGTTTCTTGAGGAACGCCTGTATCACTATAAATTTCCATCTTAGAACTGCTTTTGCTGTGTCCCATAGATTTTGGAAAGTTGTGTTTCTACTTTCATTTACCTCAATGTATTTTCTGATTTCTTCATTTACCCATTGGTTGTTTAGTAGCATATTGTTTAGCCTCCATGTGTCTGTGTTTTATACAGTTTTTTTCTTGTAATTATTTTCTAGTCTCAGAAAAGATGCTTGACATGATTTCAATTTTCTTTAAGTTACTGAGACTTATTTCATGGCCTAGCATGAGATCTATCCTGGAGAAAGTTCCATGTGCACTTGAAAAGGATGTGTATTCTGCTGGATGGAATCTACCGTATATATTTATTAAGTGCATCTGGTATAATGTGCCATTAGATCATGTTTCCTTTTTGATTTTTCTCTCTAGATTATCTATGCATTGATGTAAGTGGGGTGTTAACCCCTTCTATTATTGTATTACTCTCAATTTCTCCCTTTATGTCTGTTAATATTTGGTTTATGTGCCCCTATATTAGGTACATATATGTTTACAAATGTTATTACAATATTTGTAAACATTACAAATGTTATATACTCTTCTTGGATTGACCTCTTTATCATTATATAATCGCCTTCTTTTTCTTTTGTTGTAGACTTTGTTTTAAGGTCTATTTTGTCTGATATAAGTATTGAAACCCAGATTTCTTTTCATTTCCATTTGCATGAATTATCTGTTTTTTTCTATCGCCTTCCTTTCAGTCTGTGGGTGTCCTTAGAACTAAAGTGTCTTGTAGAGAGCATATAGATGGGTCTTGTGTTTGTTTTGTTTTTTTTAATCCATTCAGCCACCCTATGCATTTTGATTGGAGCATTTAGTCCATTTACATTTAAAGTAATTATTGCTAAGTATCTACTTATTTGTTACTTGTTTTCTAGTTGTTTTTGTAGTTCTCTCTTCTTTACGTCTCTCCCCTTGTGCAATGATGACTTTCTTTGGTGCTATATTTGGGTTCCTTTCCTTTGTTTTTTGAGCATCTATTGTGGGCTTTTGATTTGTGGCTATCATGAGCTTCACATATATTGACCTATAACTATATCTTCTTATTTTAAACTGATAGACATTTAAGGTCAAACACATTCTAAAAGCTTTACATTTGTTTTTACTCCCCTTCCCCCCTGTTTTATGTTTTCTTGTCATATTTTACATCTTTATGTCTATCCCTTAACTATTTATTGTAATTATAGTTGATTTTACAATTTTTGTCTGTTAACCTTGTGCTAGCTTATTTAAATGCTTGATCCACTGCCTTTACTATATATTTACCTATACCAGTGAGATTTTCCCCTTCATATATTTTCTTATTTCTTGTTATAATCTTTTATTTTTCACTTAAAGAAAACCCTTGAACATTTCTCGTAAGACCAGTTTAGTGGTGATGAACTCTTTCAGTTTTGCTTATTTGGTAAACTATTTATCTTTCTTTCAATTCTGAATGATAGTCTTGCCACATAAAGTATTCTTGGTTGTAGTTTTTTTCCTTTCAGCAATTTAAATATTTCATACCATTCCTTTCTGGCCTATATAGGGTCTGCTAAAAAATCGGTTTATATCCTTATGAGGGTTCCCCCATATATGACTCTTTGTTTTTCTCTTGCTGCCTTTAAAATTCTCTCCTTAAACTTGCTGTTTTAATTATGACATGTCTTGTTGTGAATCTCTTTGAGCTCATCTTCTTGGGGACTTTCTGCGTTTCTTGGATGTAGATATCTGTTTCCTTTTTCAGGTTAGGGAAGTTTATAGTCATAATTTTGTCAAATACATTTTCTGCACCTTTCTCTCTCTCTTCTCCTTCTAGGACCCTTATAATTCAAATGTTAGTCTTTATGCTGTCCCAGAGGTCCATTAAACTATTCTCATTAATTTTTTTTTCCTTTTGCTGTTTTGATTGGGTGATTTACACTATTCTGTCTTCCAGGTCACTTATGTATTCCTCTATATCATCTAATCTGCTATTAATTCCTTCTAGTGTAATTTTCATTTCAGTTATTATATTCTTCAGCTCTTATTGTTTATTTACGGTTTTATAAAACTTTTATTTTAGTAATATGATTGCATGTTTGTGTGTATATATTTATGCATGTTACACATATGTTTGTAATGGGTCACAATGTGAAATAAATAAAATAACCATTACTGTAAATTGAGGTAAAAAATTTTGAAAGTTTCTTCTCCCAGCCCCCCCTCCTTCCAAATTATTGTCTTTTAGCTTCTCTTATAAAAAGTTCAGAAGCTACTAACAGATATGATCAAAAGCATTTAATTCCTTAAAATGGATCTGGGGGAGTTCCCAGTGTTCCTGTGATGGAAGGTGTTTAAGGAGGTCATCAAGATCACAGGTATAAAACATTTTCCCCCAAACGTGGTTAGGAGTCTCTCTGAAGTAAACAGTGTAGGGCTGTGGAACATTTTCTCAGGTACTGCACATTAGTAGTTACAGGGGAATTGTAAGTGTGTATATCATGAATGGCATGTTCATGCTGAGCTCCACTTCCCAGTTATTGCAGTCAAGATATAGTTAGATGGGAAATAAACCTTAAAGCATATGTCTCAGTTTCCTGCTCTGATATCCTGGCTTACTGAAGCAATAGATCACTATGTATAAACATAATGAATCACACTTATCACAAGGATAAAGCAAAGTTGTTGAAGAAAAATTAACCTCTGCTTCCTGTAATGGATAAAATTGAAGATTTGAGGTTTGCAGGATAAACACCCAGTTTTCCCCTCCTTGCTCCCATCATTGTCTTTCCCCCACTTTTTACACAAGCAGAGTGGCAGTTTTGCTTCTTGACCCTGATTGGTTATTTTCTTTTTTTTCTAGTTTTTTTGTTGAAGTTCTCACTGTGTTCATCTATTCTTTTTCCTTGTCCAGTGAACATTTTTATTACTATTACTTCATCAGGTAAATTATTTATTTCCATTTTATCAGGATTTTTCTGGGGTTTTATCTTGTTCTTTCATTTGAAACATATTCCTCTGTCTTCTCATTTTGTTTGACTTTCTCTTTTTATCTCTATGAAATTAGGTGAAACAGTTACCTATCCCAGTCTTGAAGGTGTGTCCTTGTGTGGGAGTGTCCCTATGCAGTCTGCTGTTCCCAGTAGTTTTGGTGGTAGAGCTGGATCTGAAGTGAGCATTGGCCTCCTCTTCTCCCAGGATGAGCTGTCAGCCACTGCTTTGGTGGGAGGTTTGGTTGGAGTCGAGGAAATAGAGCTGGTGTCCAGTGTGAGTGGGGGCTTCTTCTGGGCTTGATGGCAGTTGCTGCCCTGCAGGGGGCAGGCTGGGGCCCAAGGGAATGGAGCAGGAGCCCTGAGGTTGTGGCCCTCTCCCTGGAAAGATGACTGTTTCCACCTTTGTTGGGGGAAGAAGAGGGCCTGAGGGGCTGCAACTGCAGGTCTGAGCCAGCTTTGCATGTGTCCATGTAGACCTTGCAGGCAAGGATGGACAACAGTCTAATCCAAGCCTTTGTGAAATACCCTATGATTTCTATGGAGCAAATAAAGATGAGGAGCTTGGTTAGACCTTGCCACAGGACTGATTATCACAGGGCCACCTCCCTATATTGGGGAAACTGCCACAAGGCTGTTTCCACTCCATGTCCCTAGTTTCAGTTGAGCACAGGACTTTCTACCATAGCCTTCTTTATGGTAAAATTATAGGCTTTAACACTCCTTGGCTTGGAGTTTAGAGCTGATTCTTCAGTGACAGAGTGATCACTGCCTGTTTTCTGGCACCTTCAGTTTGATGTCTTCCTGTGGGACTTGGAACACAGGGAGTTGACACCATGCTGATTTTCCTGTTGCTGTAAGTAATAAACTGTCTGGGTGCATCTGGGGCACCATATCCTTACTAGCCAGATCCACTGAAGAGGAGAAAGGCAAATTAGGAGCTGGAGTAGTGGTTCTTGCAGCCCAGGTAGCCATCACATTGCTGTCTAGGAATGGTTTCATCACTTCATAGTTAATCCTCAGCAAAAGAGTTACCCTGAGTCCAGCTCCTTCTTCTGCTGCTTGGACATGGTAACCAAGCTGTAGACATTTTAATGTCCTGGAATTTAAACTGGATGCTCCAACAAGCAATATCCACTTCTGATGTGTCCCTTTTCCCCTTGGACATTACGGGGTGGCCCTCTGGTCTTGAGTTACACTTGGAGAGTAGGACAGGATATTGTGGAAACCTCATCCTCTCCTGACATCTGAGTTACTGCCTGAAGTACTCATGCATATATGCATAGAAATGACTTATCTCTGTTTTCCATTCTGAGCACCATCTTGAATTAAACAAACTTTGCTATTGAGTTTTGTGTACATTGATTCCCTGGTCTCTCTTACTTTGGTATCATAATGAAATACACTGTACATTTCAAAGATCTGCCTCTTCTAACAGTGTAGTGGTTCTTATATGTCTTTACAGTTGTTGAAGCATGAGAAATTTACACATATATTACAGAATTTAAATTATCTAAAAATATATCATATATGCAAATATTAGAGCTCTCAGATTCTGTATATTGACAAGGTTCAAAGACTAACATAACTTAAAGGGTATTTCACTGTTCTTTCTAAATCCACTGAGTGTGCAAAAAGTATTAAACAATTTTGTTTCAATCACTACATTTGTAGTTTACAGCAAAAGAAGAGAAAGGACAGCATATCATGCCAGACAGGCTGTCCTGGCAGCACCTTGACAAGTGTGAAGAAGGAATATAACAAGATCCTAAGACTCTTGTTTATACCTAACACAAAATCACTCTTCTCTAAGAATATTGTCATGCATTTGTTAAAAAATATATGCATTCTGATTAAAATAGTTATATACTTTATATCTATTTACTGTTTATATATAAATAGAATAAGTAAAGATCATATTTAATCATTATATGAAGTATATAACATGGTTAGCTAATTACATGATAGATGGTCAACCATTACATGACATGTACATTAAATAAGTACTTATATTGAAAAATGCTTATCTTATAAAGTGATAAAGAGTGATACTAAATACAACATGATCCAAATATATAGATTTAATCCATAGATATAGATACACAAATATTGAGTAAAACCTGTACAGAAATTTATCTAGCTGTTAATTGTGCTACCTTGAAGGAGTACTAAGAAGTGAGTGATTTTTAAATTTCTTTTCTAATATTTTTCTTTCTAAAGAATACTTTCTAAAATTTCTAAACACTTTCTAAAATTTGCAAGCAATAAAATTATTCTCCCCTTCCCCCTCTTCCTTTTACTTCTTTTCTTCTTTTGATATAGTGCTCTATGAGCTTTAACGCATACATAGATGTTGGTAAACACCATCACAAAAGGAGTACAGAACAATTCCACGCCCCAGAGAATTCCTTTTTCCTACCCCTTTGCACTCAAGCCCTCTTTGTACTTCTGATCCCTGATGACTACCAATCGGTTCTCTGCTCCTATAGCTTTGACTCTTCCCGAATGTCAAGTAAATGGGTAACATCATTTTTACTCCTATTTTTACTCCTTATTGTTTCAAATTAAGAAATGAGGTTTCTGCAGAATTATTTATCTATGAAATGATTATTTTCTAATGAGTGATTACTGAACTCAGAACTGCTTGTTCAATGTGTATGTCTTTTAATTGTTTCATATGTATTTCAAATTTCTTTCCAGGAATTTAGCATCAACCTTTGCCTCTACATTTAGTGTACAAGGATGCTCATCTAAAAAAAAAAAAAGCTTTGTTATCATAGATTGAAAATGTGATAGGTAAAAATTACATTTGGTTCACTTGATTTTTTTTTATTATCAATTTGTTGGATTTTATTCTAAGCATATTAATAGCCATGCACATTTTCTTTTGTATGAATCTTTGTTCATGTCTTTTGTTCACACCTTCTAGGATATTAGTGATATTTTTAATTAATAACTTTTAGAAATTCTTTAAAAATAAGAAGATTAACCCTTTGCCAGTTTTGTTTATTGCAAAATGTTTCCCACTTTAAACCAATTGCTCTGGTTCTTTGTAACTCCTATTGATTTTATTTTAATGAATATCTTCCCTATCTCAACATCAGTTAAATATTCCTCTTTACTTTTATTTTGAAAAAAAAAAGTAATTATATATTTTCCTTAATAGATCAAAGGGTAGGTTACTGGATTTTGTTCCTTTTGGTTTAGTCAGTGTCCACTTGGCTGTTTGTAGATCTATATTACACAGCATTATATTAAAGTATCCAATTCCCAGTCCTCTGCAATTCACCCTCTGTACCAGGCCAGTTCTTAGAGCTGATGGAAAGTCCAGTCTAGCAGCCTCTGTCAGCCACTGTTAATTGCCTTCGCTCTTTCCCCTCTCTTTTCTCGAAAAAAAAATTTCTTTTTTTTTCCAGACAGGTAATGTGATCGACCCTAAATAATGATGAATCATAATTGGCTTAAGATAGTCATGATGGCATTAATTGATTTCCCAACTTCTCTTGGAATAGAGTATCTGTATGACCCAGTTAGAATTGCCAGGTGAAGTACAGGATGTCCAGTTAAATTTGAATCTAAGATAAACAATTACTAATTTTTATGTCCGTCCCAAATATTACATTGGACATACTTATAGTAAGCATTGGTTGTAGTTTATCTGAAATTCAAATTTAACTGGGACCCTTATAATTTTATTTGCAAGATCTGATGCAAACCTACACTCAGTTCTGGCCAGTGAAACCTAATGGAAAGTCTGTTGCAAGGATTTCTGGGAAAGTCTTGCTTTTCTAATAAAAAGTTCACATAAGACTGGTTTTTCTTTTGCCCAATTCTTGAATGTAGATACAATGGAGGTTCAATAGCCATCTTGTGAGGAGTGTTACCACCACAAGCTTTAGGAATGAAAGCCACCAACTGAGGAGGCATTTTGGAAGCCACCTGAAGCTGGGTCTTGGACATCAGAGGCACTGGAGCCTGACTCCCAAATTTTTTTCTTCACAAGAAAAATAGCTCCTATTTAGTGAAACCACTATAAGTTGGATATTTTTGCATTTTAAGTTGAGTGCAGTTCTAATGGTCACATACTCCTTGGGGACTATTTCTTTCTCTTTCTACACCAAGACTGCTTTTCTTGTATGATAATAAATACAATCATTTATTCATTCAGTGACCACACTGTAAGCACCAACTTTGTTTGGGAAGCACTGATTCACTCTACCACTCTCCCAACCCCTGCCAGTTATTTTCCAAGATGGTGCAAAGTATAAAAGGTTGAAAAAGTTAAAAGCATACTTCAAATTCTTCAAAAAACATTAGCCACATACTAGATGCAATATTTGAGTCAGGGATCAGAGAATAGGGAATTTATAGTGTAGCCTCCTACTTTTGTTTGAGACTTATTTTTGTTCATGACTCTTTGACATGAACTAAAATATATGTGGTCTCTGGTAAATTTTTCAATCCAATATTTTGGTCTTTTAAGGGGTGAAAAATTTTCCTTAATTCTGGGAACAGGCCCTCAGTCATGGCTTTTGGTAGTGTGACTTTTTGTCACTCACCATTTTGAGAATCATTTCACAAATTTAATGGGAACTCAAAATAGACTGTCTCAGGAGACACTAGGCAATGCTATTTAAGAATAGACATTCCTATTCTTGAAAAATTTGACATAGTAGTCCACCAGTCATGACTCTGTTGCTGATAAATTCTGCATCCATGTTTTAGTGAAAGGTAACTCCTTCTAGGAAGTTTTTTGAGTGTCACACGTTTTGGGCCCTGCTGTGTACTGAGGGAATACGTGTAGGAAATCATGAACAAAGCACAGCCAATTGACTTCAATCTCAACCAGATAATTTTCCAAAAATATAGATCTAAGTACTAATTTGATTAGTATTTTAATACTATATTCAAAATACATTTTATATTTATCTTAAAAGTATATAAGAATGCCAACTACTTACAAGACTATCAATAAACTCTTTAGTAACTGAGGGAAATTTATGGCCAGTTAATATACTGATATTTACATCATATTGATTACTTGAAGAATTGGTTTATGAGTAAATCTAATAATTATATGTCATACGTTTGGTGATTTAAAAGCTGTATTTAGCTTTTCAATTCCTACTCGTTAAAAATAATACATCTTTATCAAGTGAGGTTACTCAAGCTTTATTCTGTTCATGGTAGTATAATGGCTTAAAAGCATAAACTATGTGTGGTAGGCTGAAAAATGGACCCCCTAAAATGTCCATTTGCCAATTCCTGGAACCTATGAATGCTACCTAACATGGCAACAGGGACTTGGCAGATATGGTCAAGCTGAAGATCTTGAGTGGGGAGATTGCACTAGATTATGCAGGTAGACCTGATGTAATCACAGGGATGCTTATAAGAAGAAGGTGAAGGATCAGATGGATGGAGGTGATGTAAAGACAGAAGCAGAGATTTAAGATGCTACATTCCTAGCTTTGAAGATGGAGGAAGGGGCTATAGGCCAGGTAATGCAATGGACGTGGTTGTAAAAGCTAGAAAGACAAAGAAGCTTCTTTTTCCCTAGAACCTCCAAACAGAAAGAGTGTCACCAGGCTGACACCATAGATAAATCTCTGTCACATTTCTTACCCTCATAACTGTTCGATAATAAAGGTGTGTTGTATTAATCCACTGAGTTTGTGGTAATTTGTATAGGTGCCACAGGACACTAATAGGTGAAAATTGCTTCTATTGTATCAAAATGTTTCAGGAAAAAAAAAAGTGAGTGATTGGGACAGAAAGTCTGTGTGATAGAAATGAATCACTAGGGTGGGTATACAAAAGACATAAAATGGGAATTAGTCTAGATGTTCATTTAGCAAACCCTTTAGTACCCAGGAGAAAGAAAAACTAATAGCAGTGAGTAAAAAAAATGACATCATGAGTAAAACTGTCTGATTTAATGCTAGTAACATAGGTTTTAGAGAAGAACTTTTTCCCCAATGAACATCCACCACCACCATTTTTCAGCCCCACCTTTCCACTTCTCAGATTCCTGAGGTATCTAGTACAATACAGGTATTCAGGAAATGTTAGTCTCTTTCACCCCAGTTATAGATTCTGAATATAGTTCCTTGTTATAAGAAATATATCCTTAGTCTCAAAATAAATCTAAAAATATTTAACTAATACATCTTGGATATGTTGAACACACTAAGAGAACAGGAGAGGCAGGCAGGAGGGGCCCTCCAGGACCAGAGGATAGGAAGAGGAGCAGAGGGCATTTGCGCTGTCTGCTGAGGCCCAGGAAGCCTGCTGGGCTCCCAGGTGGGGCCCCCTCTCCTCTGAGAATGGAGACACACCTGGGTCACTTCGGTTGAGCCTAAGCCCCAACCTCCAAATTCCCCAGGGCCTTTTCCATCCCTGTGAGTTCTAAGCATAGGCTCCTCCCACCACACAAACTGTGCCCCTGCTTAGGCCCCACCCTCCAAAGCTGAGGCCATTTCCACCTTCTTTTTTTCCCTTCTCCTCTTTTTTACTATCATGGTTCTGCTTTACCTTCCAGTTTGTTGTTCCATCTATATTTTTATGTTTATATACTTTCTAACATAGCTCTTAGTTTCCTAGTCTAATTTTATCTTTTACTCTTTGTTATTGTTCTTTTTTTTTTTTTTTTTTTTTTTTGCCACCCTGCATGGATTGCAGGATCTTGATTCACAAGCCGGGGGTTGGGTCGAAGCTCCTGCTGTGGGAGCTCCAAGTCCGAACCACTGGACTAAAAGAGAACCTCAGGCCCCAGGGAATATTCATCAGAATGAGGTCTCCTGGAGGTCCTCATCGTGGCACCAAGACCTGGCTCTACCCCGCAGCCTACAAACTCCAGTGTTGTAAGCCTCAGGCCAAACAACCAGTAAGACAGGAATACAATCCCACCCATCAAAAAAAGAAAAATGAAATGGCAAAAAAAATAAGTCACAGATGAAGGAGCAAGGTAAAAACCTATAAGACCAAATAAATGAAGAGGAAATAGAAAATCTACCTGGAAAAGAATTCAGAGTAATGATAGTAAAGATGATCCAGAATCTTGGAAATAAAATGGAGGCACAGATTGAGAAAATAAATGTTTAACAAAGATCTAGAAGAACTAAAGAGCAAACAAACAGAGATGAACAACACAATACCTGAAATGAAAAATACACAAGAGGGAATCAATAACAGAATAACTGAGGCACAACAACCAATAAGTGAGCTGGAAGATAAAATAGTGGAAATAACTGCTGAGGAGCAGAATAAAGAAAAAAGAATGAAAAGAATTGAAGACAATCTCAGAGAATTCTGGGACAAGACTAAGAACACCAACATTCAAATTATAAGAAGAAGAAGACAAAAAGAGAAGATCTGAGAAAATATTTGAAGAGATTATAGTGGAAAACTTCCCTAACAAGGGAAAGGAAATGTTCACCCAAGTCCAGGAAGTGCAGAAAGTCCCATACAGGATAAACCCTAAGAGAAACACACCAAGACTCATATTAATCAAACTAACAAAAAATTAAATACAAAGAAAAATATTAAAAGCATCAAGGGAAAAATGACAAGATACAAAGGAATCCCCGTAAGGTTATCAGCTGAATTTTCAGCAGAAACTCTGCAGGCCAGAAGGGAGTGGCAGGATATACTTAAAGTGATGAAGAAATAACCTACAACCAAGATTACTCTACCCAGCAATGATCTCATTCAGATTTGGAAGAGAAATCAAAAGATTTTCAGACAAGCACAACCTAAGATAATTCTGCACCACCAAAGCAGCTTTACAATGAATGCTAAAGAAATTTCTCTAGGCAGGAAACACAAGAGAAGAAAAAGACCCACAAAACGAACACAAAACAATTAAGAAAATGGTGATAGGAATATACATATTGAAAATAACCCTGAATGTAAATGGATTAAATGCCCCAACCAAAAGACATAGACTGGCTGAATGATAAAAAAACAAGACACATATATATGCTGTCTGCAAGAGACCCACCTCAGACCTAGGGACACATACAGACTGAAAGTGAAGGGATGGAAAAAGATATTCCATGCAAATGGAAATCAAATAAAGCTGGAGTAGCAATACTTGTATCAGATAAAGCAGACTTTAAAATAAAGACTGTGACAAGAGATGAGGAAGGACATTACATAATAATCCAGGGATCAATCCAAGGAGAAGATATAAAAATTATAAACGTTTATGTACCCAACATAGGAGCACCTGAATACATAAGGCAAATGCTAACAACCATGAAAGGGGAAATTGACAGTAGCACAATAATAGTAGGGGACTTTAACACCCCACTTACACCAATGGACATACCATCCAAACAGAAAATAAATAAGGAAACACAAGCTTTAAATGACACAAGTGACCAGATAGATTTAGTTGATATTTATAGAACATTCCACCTGAAAGTGGCAGCATGCACTTTCATCTCAAGTGCACATGGAACATTCTCCAGGAGAGATCACACCTTGGGTCACAAATCAAGCCTTGGAAAATTTAAGGAAATTGAAATTGTATCAAGTATCTTTTCTGACCACAATGCTATGAGATTAGAAATGATTTACAGGAAGAAAAAAAAACCCTGTAAAAACACACATACATGGAGCCTAAACACTGCACTATTAAATAACCAACAGATCACTGAAGAAATCAAAGAAGAAATGAAAGAAGACATAGAAACAAATGACAACAAAAACAAGACGACCAAAAACTTATGGAATTCAGCAAAAGTAATTCTAAAAGGGACATTCAAGGAAAAGAAAAATCTCAAATAACAATATAACCCTACACCGAAAGCAACTAGAGAATGAAGAACAAAGAAAACCCAAGATGTAGAAGGAAAGAAGTCACAAAGATCAGAGCAGAAATAAATGAAATATAAATGAAGGAAACAATAGCAAAGATCAATAAAACTAAAAGCTGGTTCTTTGAGAAGATAAATAAAATTGATAAATCCTTAGCCAGACTCATCAAGAAAAGAAGGGAGCAGACGCAAATCAATAACTTTATGAAATGAAAAAGGAGAAATCACAACTGACACCACACAAATACAAAGGATTATAAGAGACAACTACAAACAACTATATGCCAATACAATGGACAACCACAAATAATGGACAAATTCTTGGAAAGGTACCATTTTCCAAGATTGAACCAGAAAGAATTAGAAAATATAAACAGACCTATCACAAGTAATGAAATTGAAAATGTAATTAAAAATCTTCCAAAACAACAAAAGCCCAGGACCAGATGGCTTCACAGGCAAATTCTATCAAACATTTAGAGAAGAGCTAACACCGATCCTTCTCAAACTCTTCCAAAAATTTTCAGAGGGAGGAACACTCCCAAATTCATTCTATGAAGCCACCATCACCCTGATACCAAAACCAGAAAAAGATATCACAAAAAAAGAAAATTATAGACCAATTTCACTGATGAACTTAGATGCAAAAATCCTGAACAAAATACTAGTAAACAGAATCCAACAACATATTAAAAGGGTCATACACCATCAAATGGGATTTATCTCAGGGATGCAAAGATTCGTCAATATATGCAAATCAATGTGATACACTATAATAACAAATTAAGGAATAAAAACCATATGATCATCTCAATAAATGCAGAAAAAGCTTTCAACAATATTCAAGACCAATTTATGACACTCTCCAGAAAATGGGCATAGAGGGAACCTATCTCAACATAATAAAGGCCATATATGAAAAACCCACAGCAAACATCATACTCAATGGTGAAAAACTGAAAGCATTTCCACTAAGATCAGGAACAAAATAAAGATGTCCACTCTCACCAGTATTATTCAACAGTTTTGGAAGTCTTAGCCAAACTGAGAAGGAAAAGAAATAAAAGGAATACAAATGGAAAAGAAGAAGTAAAACTGTCACTGTTTGCAGATGACATGATACCATACATAGAAAATCCTAAAGATGCCACTAGAAAACTGCTAGAACCAATCAATGAATTTGGTAAGGTTTCAGTATACAAAATTAATGCACAGAAATCCCTGGCATTCCTATACACTAACAATGAAAAATCAGAAATAGAAAGTAAAACAATTCCACTTACCACTGCAACAAAAAGAATAAAATACCTAGGAATAAACCTACCTAAGGAGGCAAAAGGCTTGTACTCAGAAAACTATAAAACACTGATGAAAGAAATAAAAAATAACATAAACAGAAGGAGAAACAAACCATGTTCTTGGATTAGAAGAATCAATATTGTGAAAATGACTATACTACCCAAAGCAATCTACAGATTCAATACAATCTCTATCAAACTACCAATGACATTCTTCACCAAAGTAGAACAAAAAATTTTACAATTCATATGGAAACACACATACCCCAAACAGCCAAATCAATCTTGAGAAAGAAAAATGGAGCTGGAGGAATCAGGCCACCTGACTTTAAACTATCCTACAAAGCTACAGTAATCAAGACAGTATGATACTGACACAAAAACAGAAATATAGATCAATGGTACAGGAGAGAAAGCCCAGAGATAAACCCACACACATATAGTCACCTAATTTATGACAGAGGAGGCAAGGACATACAATGGTGAAAAGACAACCTCTTCAATAAGTGGTGCTGTGAAAACTGGACAGCTACATGTAAAAGAATGAAATTAGAGTACTCCCTATAAAACTCTTAGAAGAAAACATAGGAAAAAGACTCTTTGACATAAGCACAGCAAGTTCTTTTTTGACCCACCTCCTAGAGTAACGGAAATAAAAACAGAAATAAACAAATGAGACCTAATGAAACTTAAAAGGTTTTGCACAGCAAAGGAAACCATAAACAAGATGAAAAGACAACCCTCAGAATGGGAGAAGATATTTGCAAATGAAACAACAGACAAAGGATTAATCTCCAAAATATACACAGCTCATGGAGCTCAATATTATAAAAACAAACAACCCAATTAAAAAATGGGCTGAAGATCTAAATAGACATTTCACCAAAGAAGACATATAGATGGCCAAGAGGCCCATGAAAAGATGCTCAGCATCAGTAATTATTAGAGAAATGCAAATCAAAACTACAATGAGGTATCACCTCACACGGGGCAGAATGGCCATTATCAAAAAATCGACAAACAATAAATGCTGGAAAGGGTGTGGTGAAAAGAGAACCCTCCCGCACTGTTGGTAGGAGTGTAAATTGATACAACCACAATGGAGAACAGTACGTAGGTTCCTTAAAAAAGTAAAAATAGAACTACCATATGACACAGCAATCTCACTACTGGGCATATATCCTGAGAAAACCATAATTCAAAAAGAGTCATGTACCACAAGTTCATTGCAGTACTATTTACAATAGCCAGAACATGGAACCAACCTAAATGTCCATCGACAAATGAATGGATAAAGAAGATGTGGCACATATATACTACGGAATATTAGTCAGCTATAAAAATAAATGAAGTTGAGTTATTTGTAGTGAGGAGCATGGACCTAGAGTCTGTCATACAGAGTGAAGTCAGAAAGAGAAAAACAAATACCGTATGCTAATGCGTATATATGGAATCTAAAAAAAAAAAAAAATGGTACTGATGAAACTTGTGGCAAGGCAGGAATAAAGACGTAGACATAGAGAATGGATTTGAGGACATGGAGGGAAGGGGGAAGCTGGGGCAAAATGATAGTAGCATCAACATATACACACTACCAACTGTAAAATAGATAGCTACAGGGAAGCAGCAGCATAGCACAGGGAGATCAGCTTGGCGCTTTGTGATGACCTAGAGGGGTGCGATAGGGAGGCTGGGAAGGAGGCTCAAGAGGGAGGGGATATAGAGATATATGTATGCATATTGCTGATCCACTTTGTTGTACAACACAAACTAACACAGCACTGTGAAGCAATTATACCCTAATAAAGAAGTATTTTTTTAAAAAAGAAAAAAAATGCTACAAATATGCTTTGCTTATAACGTAAAAAAAAACAAATTTGTCAGAAAATCAGTAAGACAAGGAAAAAATGAATAATTCATATGCTTATATTACTTCTCACTTCTCTCTACCTTTACTTCAAAATGTAAATTTTAATATTTAATACTTTTCAGGGGAAATTGTTGTGTGAGAAAACAAGGTGTAGTGTAGTGTTTTGCTTTACATGTTTATAATATGCTACAATATGTTTAAAAGGGGAACATAATTATGTAGATATCCTTGTATATGCATAGCCATTTCTGAAATTATGTATCCGATTTGTAATTTGGGGACAATGAACTTGGCAAAATGGGGAAATAGTAAGATGATACTTTTCTGTTGAATTTTTTACCATTTGCCTATGAAACCTATTACACATTTAACAAGTTCTAAAAGATTGGTAGAACTATTTTATGATATAAGATGAACATATGTGGAAGGCGTACAGGAAAGTGTTGCCTGTTGTTATCTGCTTAGTGGGATTTTAAACATTTATTTCTCATTTATGTTTTTTGGTATTTTATGTTTTAACCAAAAAGTATACATCACATTTACAATTAGAAAGACCAATTATAAACCTTTTTCCATTTTGGAAAACAGTAACAAGACTATCTTGAGATGGTGTCCCATAGACTCTGGGGACATTTTTAATACCTGAATGTAGCATTCAAGACGTTGCACAATGCCATCCCATTTTGTATGCCCAGCATTAGTTCCTGCCTTATATGCCTCAGCACCCTATAATTAGCAAAGATTCCTGCCTCAAATTCTCATAGTTCATTGATAACTTCATGCAATTTTTCATGTTTTTCTTTCTGCATAGAATAAATGAATAAATGTCTTTTCCTTTACTGATGATCAACTCCCCTCATTTTAAATTTTCATTTAAATGTTAACTTAGTGATATTTACAGGTAAAACTAATTACTACCTCTGCTGATTTCCTTAATAATATTACAATTAAATCCATATATCTTATATGATACTGTGCAGTGTGTGTGTGTGTGTGTGTGTGTGTGTGTGTGTGTGTGTGTGTAGGAAAGAGAGAAAGAAAATCGATGATTGATCATTCCATTGAGCCCTTGTCCCCAATCTAATAAAAAAACATTGAGTTGAGACTGGACATACTCAAATTTAAACTTTCCCAAGTTATGAACAAATTTGTTTGCTCAAACAGTAAGATGAGATGGTGACAACCCGACTTCCTGACAGCCTGTTATTGAGTTTATGACTGTGATGATGATGAAATTAGAAGTTTTCCTGAGATAAGCAGATGTGGAAATCTAGAGATGGTTTTTAGCCAGATCCTATATTTGCTAGTACAGAGGGATTCACTCCAAAAGTGCAACAAAACTGTTTCTCAAATAAGCCACAATTACTTCTGAAAACTTTGATAGGAGTTAGCCTAAAAGCTGATTCATAATGAGTCAGCTCATTAATTTCTTCATTTGGACACCAATATTATAAGCATTAAAAAAGATGACAAATTGTGGGCTAAATTTAGAAGAATAAAAACTATCATAAATTTAAATGAATAACTTACTTTTGGTCATTCATATTAATGCCAAAGGATATTTCATATGGCTTCCATGGTGTTCTAATTTAAAAACTATATGTACAACATGATGAGTATAGCTAACACTGCTATATTATTATATACAGGAAAGTTAAGCGAGTAAATCCTAAAACTTCTCTTCATGGGGAGAAATTGTTTTCCTTTTTTCTCTTCTTCATTTTTGTTGTAACTAGGTGAAATGATGGGAGTTAACTGAACCTATTGGTAATCATTTTGTAATACATGTAAATCAAACCATCATGCTGTACACTTTAAACTTATACAGGGATGTATGTCAATTACTTTTCAGTAAAACTGGGAAAAACTACATCACTTCTTTAATAGTCAATAATAACTTTTTTGTTTGGAATTTCTAGGGGATTTCAGTTTTGAGATGTAGTTTTATTAAAATAAATAGAGCTCTATTTCCAAATTTTTTAATTGAAATTTTAGCATGTTTAGGTTATTCTGGAATTCTGAATGAATAATTTGGGATAGAGTCTAGCAATCTTGTTACCCTGTGCAAGATATCGAAGTCCTGAACCTCAACTACTCAAGATAAAATAATAGTAATCACCTCATATGGTGCTTGTTAATGATTTCAAAGTTGATGGTGCAATAATGATCCCTATGCTGAGCTTCTATTTTACTTTACTCCTTTGGGCGGGGGAGTAAAAGGATTTAAGGCTTAATTATTTATGATTCAAATGCTGAGCTAAAATCTTGTGTAAAATATTTACAGAATCAGTGTTCAGTGTCTCAAACAGTAATGAATGCACAATTGAAAACAAATTTGATTGATTACTTAATAACAAAGCAGTTCTACTTTTGATAATGGTGTAGTGACTTGTATGACACATCCATTTATAGACAGAAATTTAAAGCTGTGGGGAAAATATGAAAGAAAATACCTACTGAAAATATCTATATATCTAAATCAAGCAGAACTGGAGGGTAGATGATTCTTGAAAATATCGGTGATATTTGAATTTATATGACTTTTCTCTTCATACAGTGTGGGGTAGCCTGAATATAAGCAGAAAGTCGGAGTCCAACTAGTTTGTAAAGGTTAGGCTAGAGTTCAGATTTATCAAAGGAATTAAAATATCAGGGGGCTATTAGCAAAAGAGTATCCACAGAAAGGACAGCCTCAAAACTTGTGTATACACTTTGTCTACCTCCTTGGTTCTTCCATAAACTATGTGTACAGAGCAGAGTGTTAAAGGTGCTCTGCAGACAGCAATGGATGGAAGCTTAAAAGCACTGAACAGAGATTTTACCTGCTTCCTCACTCAGAAGAGACAGTTTAGTTAAGTCCAGCCAAATTAACTACCTGATACAATAAAACTCAATAGCCTTCAAAGGAAGCTAACTCAGTGTCTACAATTTACTATTCAGTGTCCAGTTACCAAAACAAAACAAACAAAACACTGAACATGTGAATAAGGAGGAAAATAAGACAAGTAGATAAGAGAAAAAGTGATCAATAGTAACCAAAGCTGAAATTACACAAATATTTAAGTTGAAATTAAGAAACAAGACCTTCAAAGCAGCAATTATAAAAACATTTGAACTTAAAAGGAAATACTGAGGTAAAAAATAAACAGATTGAGAAGCTCAGCAGTGAAATATATACCATTAAAAAACTAATTGAAACTTGGTGTATGTGCTTGGCTGAGCAGCCAATGGGGCGAAGCCACCATCTGTGGGATTATGACTGAACGCCTCTAAGTCAGAATCCCGCCCAGGCGGAACGATAGGGCACCGCCACAGGAGCCTCGGTTGGCCTCGGATAGCCGGTTCCCGCCGGTGGGCCGCCGCCCGCGTCCCCCGGGGCGCGGCGCCCCCCGTCGCGCGTCGGGACCGGGGTCCGGTGCGGAGAGCCCTTCGTCCTGGGACACGGGGTGCGGCCGGAAAGGCGGCCGCCCCCTCGCCCGTCACGTACCGCACGTTCGTGGGGAACCTGGTGCTAAACCATGCGTAGACGACATGCTTCTGGGTCGGGGTTTCGTACGTAGCAGAGAGTCAGCCCTCGACACAAGGGTTTGTCGCCCACGCGGCGGGGCCCAGGGGCGGGGCTCGGCATCCGTTTCTTCCTTCCCTCCCTCGCTCTTCGGACTCCCCCACCCCGCACCCCGAGGGCGGCGTCCTCGGCCCAACCTCGGTGGCTGCCCACCATCCGCGCGATGGGAGTGGCGGCGGGTCTTGGCGCGCACGTCCCCGGACCGGCCCGCGCCGGTCGGTAGGGGGAGGCGCCCGTTCCGCCGGAGGAAAAGGGGGACGAGAGGGAAGGGGGCGCTCCTCGTGGCGGCCCCCCGGCCTCGGCGCGCCACGCCTCCTCCCCACCACGCAGTGGGCCTCGCCCACAGGCTGGGATGGGGAAAGGGGAGGGGCGGCGGGTGCGGACCGAGAGGCGGGAGCGTCGCAGGGCCGGCCCCGTAGGCCCCTTTCCCGGGGGGTGGGGGGGGGGCCGTGCAGGGCCGGAGAGGCAGCAGCATGCGCGTGCCGCCGGACGCGTCCGAGTCGGGCTCCGCCACCCTCGGCGCGGGGGTTGGGCCGGGATTCCCGGCCGGTCGTGGCCCTTGCGCTCTTAAAAATAAAAAAAATAAATAAATAAAATAAAAAATAAAGTACATGAAATGGAACAAGACCTCCCTCAATGGCCTTAATAACCTCGTGGAGATGGAAGCAGAAGGGGGTGAGTGAGCTTGGTAATACAGCAATAGAAAGTATCCTTCCCGAAGGACAGAAAGGAAAACACAAGATTTCTAAGCAGTGAATAGAGCCTCAGTGACCTGTCAGGCAACAGCAAGCAGTAAAATATGATCCCCAAAATAAATGAGAGACACAGAGAAGAGAGAGAAGAGAAGAGGAGAGGGGAGGAGAGAATATCAAATATGACAAAATGTTAGCAGTTGGTCAATTGGAGTTTAGGTTTTTTAGGAGTTCTTGCAATTTTCCATACGTTTGAAATTACATAAAAAGAAAAAACAACTACAAGCAAAAAAACATTTTTCATGCTGCTTTTATTTCCTTCGTTTTAACTAAATCGCGGTTTAAAAATTTGATCACCTCTATAGTAAGTCAACACCTTTGGGCTATTTAATGACACTTTAGAACAAATTAAATAAGAGTATTTATGGTAATTGTTAAAAATTCAATTAAGGAAAAGTCTAACATCTATATAATGCATTATGGCAAGCTAATGATTCACATTCATAATAATCTTAGAAAGAGACTAATCTTTCCATAACTTTATTTCCAAAGACAGAGTAATATTGAAAACAAAGGCAAAGGTTTAATTAAGTCTTAAAAATAGATTCTGAAAAATTAACTGCATTTGCTAACTAATTTGTAATACAGAAAGCTGTTCTATTGAGAGCAATATTAAATAAATATACTTTTAGTGGGTCAGTGGCCTACGGCTTTATTTTTCCGGATTTAGCCCTACATCTTGTGAGAGTTTGACTAATTTTAAAGAAAATCAAGAATCTGAATTTGGGTCGGATTTCTCAAGGGTATTGCAAAGCAGAGCCTTTGTTTTTCTTGTATACTTTATGCAGAGTCATACCCTCTCAAGCGTGAATTCATACACATGCAACTGGAGATCCAGAAATGTTAACCTGTTCTGATACAGAAAAATGATTTTCTTGAAGTTAACAGATTTATTTCTCTGAGAGCATTTTAAAGCAAATGAAGACCTGCAGGTGTTGAGAATAACAATTTTCTCTAATTTAGGCAACCATGTTTTCAAAAGAATACTTCCTTATTGATATATATATATATATATCTTATTGATATATATATATCAATAAGAAAATACTTTCTTATTGATATATGTTTAAAATTATAGGTAATTTGTAAATTTAAGATAGTGGTATGAAAACTATAGTAGTAGTATTGTGCAGCATTAATGTGAATAGGTTTATTAGCTTAATTTATAAATATGATGATATATAAGTCAAAACAACAATCTATACAAGTGTAAATGAAGAAAATAATTTATAATGTAATAAAATGAGTTTTATCTAAGTTTTCCAGTTTTATTTTTATTATTATTATTATTTTTTTTTTTTTTTTTTGCGTTACGCGGACCTCTCACTGTTGTGGCCTCTCCCATAGCAGAGCACAGGCTTGGGACGCACAGGCTCAGCGGCCATGGCTCACTGGCCCAGCCGCTCCACGGCATGTGGGATCTTCCAGGACCGGGGCACAAACCCACGTCCCCTGCATCAGCAGACGGACTCTCAACCACTGCACCACCAGGGAAGCCCTAAATTTTCCAGTTTTTAATGTGTTTTGAATTATACAAATTATAGCTAAATATGTACTTTTTCAAAAATGTCAAATTATACAGAAAATATAGGACAGAAAGTCTGCCTTCACTGTAGCCTACATGTACTTTATTTTTTCTCCAGATATAAACATTGTTAATGTGTTTGTTTTTGTTTTTACAGACCTAAATTATGTTAAGATTTTACTCATGAATATATATGCATATACATTTACATATTTTCCCTTAATGAAAACTACTAAATATTATTGTGAAACTTGCCTTTCAACTTATAATATATCCATGGCATATATATCCTAATATTCGTAGAATAATTCCATGTCTATATGCTTTTCTTTAAAATTATTGCTCAGTATTTCACTGTACATATACTACATTTGTTATCATTCCTCAATGAGGGAAATATAAGTTATATACAATTTTAACTACTACAAACTTGGATGCAGTGAAGGTACTTGTTCATAAATTCATTGAGTCCAGGTGAATTGCAAAGGCTTTGATAGATATTGAAAAACTGACTTCAAAAGGATTATTGATTTACAATTCCAACAGTAGCATTGAAGGTGCCATTTGCCATTCCCTTTGCAACAATGATTATGTTAAAACTGTTCACTATCCTAAAAGGTCAAATAATAATATCATATTACATTAATTTGCATTTTCCTGTGATTATTATTGATTCTTTTCTTTCCTAAATTTTTGTTTTTCTTTTTAGGACATCTTTCTATAATACTCTTAACTTTGTTCTCATTGCGTTTTAAAAGTTGTCTTTAATTCGGCTTTAGTTAGAAGTTATTTTCCTACACTATACTGGTGGAGTTCATGATATTCGATGATGAATAAAATTAAAAGCCTAATATTTAAATATTGTCAGACATTAATAATAATGATGAACTCTAGAAAATTGACCATGACTTTACTTTTTTTTTAAAACATCTTTATTGGACTATAATTGCTTTACATTGGTGTGTTAGTTTCTGCTGTATAACAAGGTGAACCAGCTATATGTATACATACATCCCCATATCTCCTCCCTCTTGCATTTCCCTCCCACTCTCCCTATCCCACCCGTCTAGGTGGACACAAAGCATCGAGCTGATCACCCTGTGCTATGCGGCTGCTTCCCACTGCTATTTATTTTACATTTGATAGTATATATATGTCCATGCCACTCTCTCACTTCATTCCAGCTTACCATTCCCCCCTCCATGTCCTCCTCAACTCCATCCTTTATGTCTGCATCTTTTTTCCTGTCCTGCCCCTAGGCTCTTCAGAACCTGTGCTTTTTTTTTTTTTATTATTCCATATATATATGTGTTAGCATACAGTATTTGTTTTTCTCTTTCTGACTTACTTCACTCTGTATGACAGTCTCTAGGTCCATCCACCTCACTACAAATAACTCAATTTCGTTTCCTTTTGTGGATGACTAATATTCCATTATATATGTGTGTCACATCTTCTTTACCCATTCATCTGTCGATAGACACCTAGGTTGCTTCCATGTCCTGGCTATTGTAAATAGAGCTGCAGTGAACATTGTGGTACATGACTCTTTTTGAAATATGGTTTTCTTAGGGTATGTGTCCAGTAGTGGGATTGCTGGGTCATATGGTAGTTTGATTACTATGTGTCTTGGTGTGTTTCTCCTTGGATTTATCCTGTATGGGAATCTCTGAGCTTCCTGGACTTGACTATTTCCTTACCCATATTAGGGAAATTTTGAACTATAATCTCTTCAAATATTTTCTCAGACCCTTTCTTTTTCTCTTCTTCATCTGGGGCCCCTATGATTCGAATGTTGGTGTGTTTAATGTTGTCCCAGAGGTCTCTGAGATTGTCCTCAATTCTTTTCATTCTTTTTTCTTTATTCTGCTCTGTGGTAGTTATTTCCACTATTTAATCTTCCAGGTCACTTATCTGTTCTGCCTCAATTATTCTGCTATTGATTCCTTCTAGAGAATTTTTAATTTCATTTATTGTGTTGTTCATCATTGTTTGTTTGCTCTTTGGTTCTTCTAGCTTCTTGTTAAACATTTCTTGTATTTTCTCCATTCTATTTCCAAGATTTTGGAATATCTTTACTAAAATTACTCTGAATTCTTTTTCAGGTAGACTGCCTATTTCCTCTTCATTTGTTTCATCTCATGGGTTTTTACCTTGCTCTTTCATCTGCTATGTATTTCTCTGTCTTCTCATTTTGCTTAACTTACTGTGTTTGGGGTTTCCATTTCACAGGCTGCAGTTTTGTAGTTCCCATTGTTTTTGGTGCCTGTTTCAAGTGAGTAAGTTGGTTCAGTGGGTTGTGTAGGTTACCTAGTGGAGGGGACTGGTGCTTCTGTTCTGATGGATGAGGCTGGATCTTGTCTTTCTGGTGGACAGGACCACATCCAGTGGTGTGTTTTGAGGTGTCTGTGAATTTATTATGATTTTTGGCAGCTTCTCTGCTAATGGGTGGTATTGTGTTCCTGCCTTGATAGTTGTTTGGCATAGGGTGTCCAGAACTATAACTTGCTCATCGTTGAGTGGAGCTGGGTCTTAGCATTGAGATGGAGATCTCTGGGAGAGCTTTTGCTATTTGATCTTACGTGGGGCCAGGAGGTCTCTGGTTGACCAATGTCCTGAACTCGGCTCTCCCACCTCAGAGGCTCAGGCCTGACACCCGGCCACAGCACCAAGACCCTGTCAGCCATATGGCTCAGAAGAAAAGGGAGGGAAAAAAAAGAAAGAAAAATAAGTAAATAAATAAAATAAAATTATTAAGATATAAAAATTAAAAAAGAAAGAGAGAAAGAAAGAAGAGAGCAACCAAGCCACAAAACAAATCCTCTGATTATAATAAGCACTAAATCTGTACTACAAAAAACACAAAACAACAACAAAAAAAAAGGACAGTCAGAACCCTAGGACAAATGGCAAAAGCAAAGCTATACAGACAAATCACACAAAGAAGCATACACATACACACTCACAAAAAGAGAAAATGGAAAGTAATATATATATGTGTGTGTGTGTGTGTGTGTGTGTATAAAATAAAAAAAAGGAGGAGAGCAGCCAAATCAATAAACAAATCTACCAATGATAATAAACTCTAAATACTAAACTAAGACAAACATAAAACCAGAAGCAGATTAGATACAGAAAGCAAACCCCTATACTATAGTTGCTCCCAAAGTCCACTGCCTCAATTTTGGGATGATTCGTTTTCTATTCAGGTATTCCACAGATGTACATCAAGTTGATTGTGAAGATTTAATCCGTTGCTTCTAGGGCTGCTAGGAGAAATTTCCCTTTCTCTTCTTTGTTCACACAGCTCCTGGGGTTCACCTTTGGATTTGGTCCCACCTCTGCATGTAGGTCGCCTGAGGGCTTCTGTTCCCCACCCAAACAGGATGGGATTAAAGGAGCAGCTAATTAGGGAGCTCTCGCTCACTCAGGGTGGGGGGAGGGAGGAGTACAGAATGTGGGGCAAGCCTGCGGTGGCAGAGGCTGGCATTATGTTGCAACAGCCTGAGGCATGTTGCTTGATCTCCCGGGGAAGTTGTCCCTGGATCATGGGACCCTGGCAGTGGTGGGCTGCACAGGCTCCAGGGAGGGGAGGTGTGGATAGTGACCTGTGCTTGCACACAGGCTTCTTGTTGGCTATAACAGCAGCTTTAGTGTTTCATGCCCGTCTCTGATGTCCGCACTGATAGCTGCAGCTTGCACCCATCTCTGGAGCTCGTTTAGGTGGTGCTCTGAATCCCCTCTCCTCATGCAGCCCAAAACAATGGCCCCTTGCCTCTTAGGCAGGTGCAGAGTTTTTCCCGGACTCCCTCCCAGTTAGCTGTGGTGCACTAGCCCCCTTCAGGCTGTGTTCATGCAGCCAACCCCAGTCCTCTCCCTGGGTTCTGAACTCTGAAGCCTGAGCCTCAGCCCCAAGCTGCCATCTGCCTCGGCAGGTGAGCACACAAGCCTCTCAGGCTGGTGAGTGCTGGCCGGCACCGATCCTCTGTGCGGGAATCTCTCTGCTTTGCCCTCTGCACCCCTGTTGCTGTGCTTTCCTCTGTGGTTCTGAAGCTTCCCCCTCACCCACCCACCATCTCCACCAGTGAAGGGGCTTCCTAGTGTGTGGAAACTTCCTCCTTCACAGCTCCCTCCCCGAGGTGCAGGGGCCATCCCTATTATTTGTCTCTGTTTTTCCTTTTTCCTTTTGCTTTACCCAGATACGTGGGGAGTTTCTTGCCTTTTGGGAGGTCTGAGGTCTTCTGCCAGCGTTCAGTAGGTGTTCTGTAAGAGTTGTTCTGTGTGTAGTGTAGTTTTTATTTGTTTTTTTGTTTTTTTGTCTTTTGCGGTACGTGGGCCTCTCACTATTGTGACCTCTCCCGTTGTGGAGCACAGGCTCCAGACACGCAGGCCCAGCGGCCATGGCTCACGGGCCCAGCCGCTCCGTGGCATGCAGGATCTTCCCGGACCGGGGCACGAACCCGCATCCCATGCATCGGCAGGCGGACTCTCAACCACTGCGCCACCAGGGAAGCCCGTAGGTGTAGTTTTGATGTATTTGTGGGGAGGAAGGTGATCTCCAGGTCTTGCTGCTCCACCATCTTGAAGACACCCCCTGGGTTTACTTTTATAATCCTGAACTGAGACACTGACCTAGGGACATGATAGGCACCCTTAATCCTGAATGGAAAATCTCAAGCAGGGCAAAAAACTCAGTATGTATGAAAGTAGTTGTGTTGGTTTCTGTGGTTTTCACTGGGCAAAGCATAGACCAGTTTCTTTTCTTTCTTTCTTTCTTTTTACTAGATTACCAGTTTATTATGTAAGGATACAATTTGGGAACTGCCAAATGGAAGAGATGCAGAGGGCAGGGTGTGTGGAGCTTCCCTGCCCTTTCTGGGTGTGACACTCTCTTGTACCTCCACATGGTCACCAACCAGGAAGCTCCAGAGAGATTTCAGCAGACTCTCCAAGGGACTCCACACCACAGAAACTTATCACTGTTTAGAATCAAATATGCAAATATTCTCACAGTTTATAATATGTGACTCATCTAACCTTGATTCTAAACCAGACAAAATGATACAAAAAAGAAAAATTATAGAAAAATATGACTCATGAACATAAATGCAAAAACCTTAAAATGTCTTTATACAGAACCCATCCATACCTTAGAGACAGTATACCATGATAAAGTTCATTTAATCCCAGAATTCAGTAGTTGAGTAGTGGGAAATAAGGAAATGTCATTCCCACACTAATAGGCAAATATGGTAACATGAATATACTAGAAACCTTTGGAAATATTATCACTCAAATGACAAAAGTCTACTATTTCCACTTTTATTCAACCTGCAAAGTCTTAGTCAGTACAGTAAAACAAGAAGAAAAAAAGATTGATGCTCAAGATTATCATTATTTGCAGATGTTTTGGTTATTTGCATATAAAACATGACAAAAAGCTCTAAATACATTATTGGAATTAATAATTGAGCAAGTAATAACTGAGTAAGTTTACTGGAGGAAAAATTAAGTATACAATACTAGTGTTTTTATTTACTAGAATCAAATGGGAAATATAATTATACAGGATGTCATTTTTAATAGAATATCTGAGAAAAATCTAGTTTCTACACAAGCATAATTACATTCTTATAATATTTTGAAAAAAGACTGTTTAAAAGATCTCATCAAAGAAATTACATGTGTCATGATGATATTGATGCCTATGATTATACACATAAATATTTACATAAGATAGTGCTGATCAACAAATTAATGGCAGTTATCTCTCGTTACTAAGATTTCAAGTGATTTTTACTTTATTTCTCATATTACTATCTATTCAATTTTCTCATAGATTTACTTTTACTATATATAATTAAAAACTAAAAATAGGTATAATATCACTATTAAAAAAGCAAAATTCAAAAACCTGCAAGGTACATGAAAATATGTTTATCATCATGTTACAGTGACTTTTTTAACTAAAGAAGTTACTGTGGTTAAATGATTGTTTATGACAAACACTGTAGTTTACATCCTTCTGAAAATAAATTTGTTCCCAAGAAAATGAGCTAATTCTATTCATCTTACTTTAAATTTAATCTGTTCCAGAAATCACTTCAGAGAATGGCATACATAAGAGAAATAGAGCAAAGTCCTTTGTAAGCCAAAAACAGTGAGTTCACTGATGAGGGGAGAGTGAATATCAGAGGAACTGTCATGCAGGTAGTAACATTTAAGCTGGGATGTGGATAGAATTTGAGGAGTCATCTGTGAGGAATAGGTAACTGATGTTTTTAGGGTCCTGTCAAAGAAGAGTACAGAAAACATAGCCAAGCATGGAAACCTAGATAATATAAACTTTAAGAAGACCTAAAGAAGATATATATAGAGAGAAAATTAGTAAAAGACTCCTCTGTGGAAGAAAAACATGTCATGAACAGGGAATGTTGTCCATTGCAGATATAAGAAGACTTATGGGACCCCATCCATACTTTTAGCCACAGTCCCTTCAGTGTCTGCTGGGGAATTTCCAGTGCCAAAGCCTTTGGCCTAAGCCATTCAACATGTGTTCATGACAGGCTGAAGTATTCCTGAATTAACATCTGTCCTGGTCCTTCCATTATTCCTCACTTCATACCTGTTGGGGAGTTGTTGTATATATATATATACCTCAGTTCTCTCCCTTCTTGGATGAATAATTCCAAGACATGTATTCTACACTACCTCCCCCAAGTTTCTCCATGTGTGAGTTCTCATTGCCAGTGTTGGCTGGTTTAATGATTCACACTTTAGTGGCTCACTTCCCTTCCTTGTCCTAGGTCCCCATTCCTCTGCCAGGGTTTCCTCCTCTTCCCACGTAAACCACTTGCACTTGAATCCTTGTCTCAAGATCTCTTCTGGGGGAACCCAAACCAAATCAGCAAAAAGTTGGCAAATAAACAGTAAGGACTGACTTAGGAGAGGTGCAAAAGTTGACAATTTGCAAGTAGTTATTTGCCAGAAGAGAGCTTTTTCAGATGTCCATTTTTAAGTCTAGTGTTGAACTGTAAACTATTCAAGTGAGTAAGTGGGGAGGAAGTGGTGGAAACACAATAGAGCAGGGGTTCTCAACCCCGGGGCTATGGACTGATACTGGTCCATAGCCTGTTAGGAGCCTGGCTGCACAGCAGTGGGTGAACAGCAGGCAAGCAAGTGAAGCTTCATCTGTATTTACAGCTTCTCCCCATTGATCACATTACCTCCTGAGCTCTGCCTCCTGTCAGATCAGTGGTGACATTAGGTTCTCATAGGAGCGTGACCCCTACTGTGAACTGTGCATGCAAGGGATCTAGGTTGCACGCTCCTTATGAGAATCTAATGCCTGATGATCGGAGATGGATCTGAGGCGGTGATGCTAGCACTAGGGAGTGGTTTCAAATACAGATTATCATTAGCAGAGAGGTTTGACTGCCCAGAGACCATAATAAATCAATTGCTTGCAGACTCATATCAAAACCCTTTCAATGAGTGGCAAGTGAAAACAAGCTCAGGTTTCCCACTGATTCTGCATTATGGTGAGTTGTATAATTATTTCATTATATATTACAATGTAATAATAATAGAAATAAAGTGCACAATAAATGTAATGCACTTGAATCATCCTGAAACCATCCCCAACCCCTACCCCGCCCCAGTCCATGGAAAAATTGTCTTCCATGAAACCGGTTCCTGGTGCCAAAAGCATTAGGGACTGCTGCAATAGAGGATATCTTGGAACAGTCTGTGAGTGAAAAGAGGAAAATATTGGGAAATCTTCCTTGCCACTCAAGACTCTGTGTTGAATATGACAGCCATTGCTGACTCCACATCAGACCACATGACTCTCCTCTGTAATGCATGTAAATAACAAAATATATCCAGCTCCCAACTGAATTTACAGGTGGTGACTGAGGCCAATTTGTTTTCAGTTACTAGTACTACAAGCCCATGAAACAAGGAAGATGTGGACAGTGAGTGTGGACAGAAAGTGCTGGGAGAACATACAAAATCATTCTCAAAGCCTCGGAATAGAGCGTGGGTGTTAGAATTGGTGGGTCAATTTTAAAGTATAATGTTAACCAGAGATTTTGTAATAGAAATTCTTTTGTAAGCCAGAGATGCTGCAGGTAAGGCACACTCAAAACTGGTTGAAATAGTAGCTATAGAAAATCTGAAAACAAGCAACTTACCTTTTTGACATAAACCAGTACACTAGTGGTCCTGTGGTGAGGGTTTACTTCTCACAATTAATATTTTAAGACACACCTATATCTTAGACTCTTAGGAAAAATACACAGGAAATTGCTCATTGTATTTGTAGATAAATGGAGATAAATGGAGATAAATGAATTAACTGGATTGTGACAGATGGCTTATCCTCCTCCCTGTCTTACGGCTTCAAATGTGCTTGTTGAAAAGAAATTACCTGAAATAGTGCAATCCACAATCTGCATAATTCAATGCATTGAAGTCATGGTTCATTGCTAATGTCTCTTCCACATCACTCTTAGAATCATGGCTCTGGTGTCGCTATTTCCTTTTTGACGACTGATATTTATCCAGGGTAGTCCACTGCTATGAAATCTGGTTGGCTTAACCTTATCCCATCAGCAGTAATTTGGACTAAATGTGTTGGAAATGAGGCCACACTTACAGGGGTCTCAGAGGTAAGGAGTCTGCTTTAAAGTATGCAAAAATAATGTGAGATGAAATAAGCCTTTTCAAGATACACTTTAATAAGCTCCATCCTTTGAAATATCCATGAGGGACTTACACTCCTGAAAATTGCCTGTCTGGAATAGAGCAGTGTAGCCTCTTAACACCGTCTTTTTGTGATAGGTAATTGCAGATTACTGCCCCTGTATAATCACCAGGATTCTCTAGGAGAAAATGAGTATTCTGTAATCATGCAGCAGGGCTGAATGAAGCAGAACTTTTTACCTTTGTGAAGTGAACCACTTCAAGTAAGTTTTCTCTAAATCCTTGACATAGCCAAAGTGAATATCGAAATATTATTTCCAATGGCTTCAAACTCTATATAGGATAACATTACATCCGAAATGATTGAGTGTGACTTACCAACTCTGAGAAACAGCTGAAAAACAAATATAAGGACACATTTAAAGCTGGTTTCAGCCCTGGCTCCTCATTTGCTTTGATGTTGGGGCTGAGTTTAAAAGGCTTCTAAAGGAGACTCTGGTTTGTGCCTTAAGGGCACAGCAAGGATGAAAATGGAGACAGCTAGAGAAAATGAACAGACTTCAAAGAAAATGAAATACTCTGGTCACTTTAAAATGTCACCTGATTTCAGAGATGCTATTTACCATCATGTAACGACCCAGAAAAGAGTATGACTTATTAAAATATTACCAGCTTAAGCAGAAATATTGGAAATTGACAAGAGATCTTACTTAACCACTTAGCCTAGAGTGCAGTGCCTTTTACATACTAGTTGATGCCTTCTTTTGGCAATAACAGTCAATCCGATTGCTTTAAGAACTACAAAAATGTAAATTACTGAGACTTGATTTGGTCTTATTGCCTTAGCTAAGTTCCAACACTTAAACTTAAAATATATAGCTGCTGGAGCAAATTAATACTGTTAATTTGCATATCTAAGAGCCTTTGCATAGTACTCCCTCTCTCTTAACTAATAGATTAGCCTGCCAAACTCGTGAACTGGATTGAAATTGATGCCTTCATTCAAAAACGTTTCAAATTTTTCTTGAGCACCATATCCAGTTTGAATTCTATCTTTTATCCTTTACTAGTTTCCTTCCCTCATGAACAGAAGACAAGGACTATTTGGTATCATATGACACAATTTAAATAGAAAGAAATGTCTTAAATTAGCATAATAAAATTTAGAAGTGTTGTATACTCATAAAATGATTCTATCATGCATTTAAATACAGCAGAAAGCAAGCCTAGAATAAATATTTGCAAATAGGATATAAGAAAATATCTACCAGAGAAGATTAATAACACATTATATAGTTGGAATAAAAGAAAAGGTATTATTTGGGCTTCCCTGGTGGTTCAAGGAAGAGTTGAGAGTCCGCCAGCCGATGCAGGGGACACGGGTTCATGCCCTGGTCCGGGAAGATCCCACATACCGCGGAGTGGCTGGGTCTGTGAGCCATGGCCACTGAGCCTGTGCATCCAGAGCCTGTGCTCCTCAACGGGAGAGGCCACAACAGTGAGAGGCCCGCGTACCACAAAAAAAAAAAAAAAAAAAAAAAAGATATTATTTACTTGATACCAATATTAATTTTCCTAAACTTCAACAGTTTTTGATTTTGATATTACTTGGTTTTTCAAATAAATAAAAAGAATAGTTAATACTGAAAAAATGAATGGTTTATTACAAATTATGAAATGGTACTGGCTATACAATTATATATAATTATATACAATTATATACAATTATATATGGCTTACAAAATTAAAGGCAAATGTGGGTATATGTGCCATCAATACAGAAAAAGAAAAAAACGCATGAGGATAACCAACATAAAATGCACAATTTGGTAACCCAAATTTAATCTTCTGTAATATTTATTTAATTTTTCTTCATAAAACCTATCAATATTAAGGTTCTTATTTTTCTTTTGAAAACTTGAAAAATTACCTCAGAATTTGTTATTTTACAAAGTTAGTATTAGCATTTACACAGGACATTACTCCCCTTCTATTAACACCACCAATATATAGGAGGGAAATTGAGGACAATGTCATTATTATTGAAATAAGTGTATGGCCATACCTGGTGACTACTTTGTGAGGAAGAATGCAATATCCATGAGAGCTTATTGTCATACATTATCTGTAAATGGCTATTTAGAGATAAGTAGCAGAATCAACCTTGACACAGGTAAGATGTCAAACTTCATTTTAGAGTTCCAATGATTTTGGTACCCAAACCAGCTGAGTTCACCTTAAACAAATTCTAACAAGATACGAGGGAAAAGTGAGACAATTGGTCCTTCACCGGGAGGCTTTAAATATAGTTGCAAGTTCCAGTTTTAAAATATGTTATCTAATGCACCCGGGTCTCCAAAGTGTAATTATTTCTTACAGTTACCTTCCTCTTGAAGGGCAAAATGGTCATTGAACTTTTTATCCTTCAGCTAATTATTTTCCTCATCTTTTTTGGTGCTAGCTTATCTCTTTGAACACTAGTTCATGTCTATAATCAAACACCTGGATCCTCACGAGGCTAGGATATCTCAACTCTTATTTTTAATTGAATATCAACATGTTTTCTCTCTGTTGTGGGAAGGGTGTACAGTTTCAGTAGAAATGATTTAAGAATGATGGAGGGTATTTACCTTTTTTTTTTTTCCTTAACATCACTCCCATCCTGCTGCCAGAGTTGCATATTCCTTATTCAAAGGCATGACTGGGAAATTCAACTAATGAGACACTGTGGTATATTCTCAAAGTAAAAATCAAGGAAGATTATCAGAGTGCATCAACCCATGACTCTTTATATAGGTTCTTAGTGCCTTTAGTGAGAACTTCTTCTCTCAGCAATGGGAAACTTTATTCTAGAAGAAATGTCACCACCTGTACTGCCTGCCTCTCTTGCTTCTACTCTACCCTGAATGTACATGTGAGATTGTTAAAATAACACCAACTGAAGACACACCCGGAAACTCTGAGAACCCCACTTTCCCTGCACTTTCAAAAAACACTAGTAAAAGAAGTCAAGGATGAATGATTGATACCACATGCAGTATCCAGCACCAATAGTGGCTGGAAATGAGCCTTGTGTCTCTTGAAAGCTGGATATCATAGTTAGGGTACTGGTTTATTTCATCACCTGAAACAGTCTATTTACATAAACAAATTTATAGTGGTAACTATTGATGAAACACTGACTGCTCATATATTTATTTATAATTTTCAAAATAAGCTACATGTTAGTTTATTTCAGCTTTATAGCCTGATGAGCAAATTACTTATGAACAAACTGAAACCCAGTAAAACTAGGTAATGTGTTCAATTCACACCCCTTAGGAAGTACCGGAACCAGGTGGGCTCCCAGATCTCATGGACCCTCAAAAGAGGCCTGGCCAGCTTCCTAGAAGCATCACTTCAGGGAACTGAAGTTAGTTCTGCCACTTCTTCTGCAGGACAGCCAGTAGACAAAGCTGAGGGGTGGGGGTGCATGAAATGGCAGTGCCAAGAAAACAGAAACAAGGGTCTTTCTATCACAGCTTAATCTTTCTCTAGACACCTGACACTTTCAGGGACAGAGATTTCTTTCCTTTGAAAAGCAAATAATCCCATTGTTGAAAAGTCTAATTATGAGAAAATTCTTCCTTTTACTGAGCAGAAATATTATCTAAATGAGCAAGTCTTATATTGACTATTATTAAAGAATAAAGAATCTAATGTTTAATCTGAATTCAATAATGAATTCCTTTGCTATTCAAGATACAAAAATATTGGTACTTCACTGTGATGTCTCAACTAAAAGTAAGGGTTCAATTCAATGAAATAAACACTATACATGTCTTTGTAAAAAGTGTTTTGAAATATGCAAAAATAAACTGAGAGTAAATGGTAAGAAAAGAAACAATCAGTGTTTTTCCTCAATTATTATCTAACTTAAACAAAACTTGAAGAGACATAAGATAACAGTAAAAGTTGTGGCTGCAAATTTAACAAATGTCCATATATGCTGTTGGTTAATTTTAGATATCCAACTGTAAAAATTAATAATAACTAACTCAATTAAAATAGAGTTAAGAGGACAGAAAGGGGACCTCTCTTGCTCTAAGATGACAGCAGAGCCCAACAGGATGAAGAAAGACTCCTTTCCTTGCCTGGGAAGAGTTCAGCCAATGGGAGACAGTCCTGACAGAAACAATTTTGAGGGTTCCAGACCTCATCAGGCCCCTAAAATTGCCTCTCTGCAAGGTAACATTTTAAGATTGAACCAGGTTGTCCAATGTCCACCCAGTTCTCAGTGATGGGGCTCTGAGGAACCACAGGGATTCTCCCCAACTCTCCCTCTTAATTGGCTCAGAGAAATATTTTTCCAGATTGAGGATGAATCTCTTCCAGTCCTAATTGACACCAGAACCACACTCTCAGGTTTCAACCCCCCTACTGTCCAGCAGCCCCTGCCTTGGAGAACTAAAACAGTTGAAATAGTGGAGATCTCTAAAGAACGTCAAGAGGTTTCTTAGTCTCTTTTGTTTAGGCCCTTTTCTTCTTGGTTCCTATCCATTTCTTAGGCTGAGATGTAGAATATTATCGTGCCAGAATGCCTTTCTCCCAAAAGCAGGAGGTAATTCTAGAAGTTGACAGTAGTCATCAAGTAACCAACCAGGTGAATTAAATGATACTTTGACACATTTTATTTGCTCCGTCTCTGACAATACTACAGCAGATTCTGGAGACTCTTGTCATTTGTCCTTCTTGAATCAGCTACCACCCTCCTTAAGGGAAAAAATCTCCAAATGATGTTGGCAAAATTTACAGAGCACCTCCCATCAAGATTCAAATAGATCCCTCCAAACCTCTCCCCAGAATTAATCAATATCTTATAGTCAAGTTAAATTAAAGAATCTCTTCAAGGTATAAAGCCCATGATAGAAGATTACAAGGCTCAAGGTCTTATTGTCCCTTGTACTATTTCCTGTATTTCTCCTGTTTTACTGGTGACAAAACCTAAAACCTAAGGGTTGAGGTTGGAGGTTTGTCCAGTACCTGCAAGAAATAGACAAACACTGTTATCCCTCAACACCCTGATTTCCCTAACCCTCATATGTTACTAACATCCATTCCCACCCGAAGTAAATTTCTTACTGTAATTGATTTATCCAGTGCGTTCCTTAGTATTCCAGTTGATGAAGCTAGCTAGTGTCTTTTTGCCTTCACTTGGGAAGGAAAAAATATTCACCTGGACCACAGTACCTCAGGGTTTTACTGGGAGTTCTTATTTCTCACAAATCCTGAAGACTGATCTGGGTGACATAAAGTTCCCTAGAGTTTCCACTGTGCTGCAGTATGTGGGTGATTTGCTTCTTTATTTTCATTCTCAAGCTCCCTCACAGGAAGATGAAATCCACTTGCTAAAGATCTTAGCCTTAAAGGGACATAAGCTTGCCAAGGAAAAATTGCAGTTTGCCCAAACCCAAGTTTGATATTTAAGGCACCTGTTATCATAACAAGGACTACATGTAGGTCCAGATAGGCTTCATGGTGTCCTAAGTTTTCCAAAACCCTAAAACAAGTGCTAACCATGAGGTTGTCTTGGGTTAGTGGGTTGTTGCTGCAATTTTATTCCAAATTTCACTCTTATGGCCAAACCTCTGCATGTTTCACTAAAGAACAATACTCCCAGCAGAGTTTTACAGGAAGAACCAGATAATGTACAATTTAAGACCTTAGAGAAGTGTTCAATGAACCTGTCTGCCCTTGGCCATCCTAGTTATCAGATTCTCTTTTCCCCTTTGTATATGAAAAGGAAGGGAATGCCCTTGGGGTACTCACCCCAAAACTTGAGGAGTGCCATCAACTCATAGAGTTTAATAGCCAGCAGCTGGGGCCTGTGGCACAGGGATCCCCTTTGCCTTGGAGCCATGCTTTTTGTTTAAGGCTGCCAAGAAAATCTTTGAGGGATTCTTTTTAACCATTTTTGTACCTCATACAGTAGAAACTCTCCTGAATTCTCATTACGCTGAACATTTCTCAGTCAGCCACCTCACCTCCTATGAAGTCTTTTTGTTAACTGGTCCTTACATAACTTTTTTACATTACAATAACCTTAACCCTAACACTCTTCTCCCTTCTGTCATCAAGTCAGTACCTAACCACTGCTTAACACTGATACATCATCTCTTGACTCCTTGTAATGATCTGCAGGAAATGCCTTTGGGTAATGTTGACTTCTGGTTCACTGATGGTTCTTATTTAAAATGTGACAATGGCACATATCCTGGACATGCTTATTCAACTCCCTTTGATGTTGTTGAGGCAGCACCTTTAACTATGGTTACCTTGGCCCAACAGGCTCAATTATACACTCTTACATGGGTTTGTAGTTTAGCCAAGTGCAAAACTGCCAATATAGTAAGTATGCTTTCAAGAGTAACTCATGATTTTGGATGTTACTGAAGCAATGTGGCTTCCTTACTTTCAGCAGAAATAAAACTTTAAATGGCTCTTATGTTCAGGAATTAATGGGTGAAATACTTTTACTTGTCACTTAAACTATTATTAAGATTCCAGGGCATTTAAATTTGACTATCTTGAAGCTAAGGGAAATCAACTTGCTGACATTTCCACAATGAATACTACACTTAAAGTAACCAACAGCAGCTAAATCTTTGTCATGGTCCAAAAAGATATTTCCTCAAAGGACAACTTAGGAAAAAACTGGCTAAAGAATCCAACAATTGACCTCAGAAAGGGAAAAACAAGAATAAAAATCCAACAACTGCTGACTTGTTAAAAAGAGAAAGTTCTGGTTTGGAAAAAATAGCAACCCAGTTTTCCCAGAGATTCTAAAATTCCCACTCCTTACTGCTTTACATGCATTAAACCATTGGTCTACTGACAAAATGACAGCCTTCATGAATCAGTGCTGATGCGGAAACATTAACAAGGCCACAAAAACTGCCTACATCACTTGTCCCACTCGTCCAAAATACAATGAAGGGAAGCCTGTTAGTACAGCCCCCTGACATTTTAAGCTACCTAATGGACCATTCAAGGTCTGGCAAATGGATTTAATATAACTTCCTCCTATCATAGATATAAAAATTTTAGTCATGGTCTGTATGTTTACACACTTGAGTGAAGCTTTTTCTGTCCTGTGGCTACTGCCTATTCTGTGGCTAAAGTCTTTTTGGAAACGGTTTTCTCTACCTGGGAAACTCCTCTCAAACTTCATATGACAGAGAATCCATTTTACTGGTGAGGTACTTTGAGAAGTCTGTGCTATTTGGCTGGTTTTACAACATTTTCACTGCACTTACCACACTCAATCTCTAGTTTAGTTGAATGCAATGACAACATTTTTAAGACTCAGTTGGCAAAGTGTGTAGAGACCCTCCAAATTCTTTGGCCGAAACCATTGCCATTGGTCCTTCTAAGTCTCAGATCCATCCCTTTTGAAACTCATAAACTCTCAGCCTTTGAGATAGTGACAGGATATCTAATGCACTTGGCTCCTGCCTCTTTTGACCCACAACTGATAAAAGGAGAAATACTCCAACATTACAAAGGCCTAATTATTTCTGTTAAAAATAATCACGTTTTGGCAGAGCAATCTTTCCACAGTGTGTTCTCAGGAAAAGAAGACCTTAAACATCACACCTTGCAACCTGGAGATTTCATCTATTGGAAAAGATACCTCCATTAGAACTCTCTTCAATCTCACTGCCAAATATTGCTAACAAACCCTTTTGTTGCCAAACTCCAGTGAATAGACTCTTGGATTCACACAACCCATCTATAGAAAGCACCAAATCCTGACTGGACCTGCACATCGTTTGGTCATCTGAAAATAAATTTTTTCTAGAATTGAAGCAGACAACATCTGATGAGACAGCTTTCCCAAGACATCCAGACCAGGCTTGTTGGAAGTTTTTCATCAAAGCTTTGATGATGTCATAATGCTTTAGAGAACCTCCAATGTCTATGAACTTGATGACATATGAACTTTAGATTAAAAGTACCTGAGACCTCTCCCTTCTACCCCTTCTTGTTACTTGAGTGTAGTCTCAATATGTTTCCAATTGAGGGGAAAAAAGCAATTGAAACTGGAAAACTAGGATCTTGATCAGCAATGCCTTCAGAGAAAGATCTAGATCAAAAGGCAGAAATGTAAACATTAATAAACAGAAACCTCAATTAAAATAGAGTTGGGAGGCCAGAAGGGGGACCTCTCTTGCCCTACAATGTTAGCAGAGCCCAACAGGAAGAAGAAAAACTTCCTCTTCTTGCCTGGACTGGCAAGAGCTCAACCAATAAGAGACTGTCACAACTTAGCCAGTGAAAAGCCACTGTAGTTTGGACTCTCAAGTCTTCTAATTGACTCTTTGTTTACTATAGCCCTCCCAACTTCCTTTTTTTCTCTATTTAAAAAAGTTCCCCTTTCCCTTCTGTGTAGGCACTTACATGTGGCTTGCCATGGTCGCAGACCCATTTTTGCTGAAGAAATAACTGGCAGTCTATTTGTTTTAGGTCAACATAACACAAAGATGTCAAATAGTCACTTTCTTATCAAAGAATAAATGTCATTACCTACTCCCAAACAGAAAGTCAATATAATTTAGTCTGAAGTCATTTGGAGAATACTGGGTAGATTACAAACCACAGGATGTCTGTACTTTAGGCTAAAGCAAATCTTTATATATATATTTTATCCAATTTTTATTTTTAGAAACTCTGTTCTATTGATTAGCTCTTCACTCACCTGAATCTACAGACTACTCATTTCTTCCTGTCAAAGCAAAAAATGCACTCACAAAGATAAACAGGTAAGGAAAATTTTCATCAAGGCTAATGCAATAGAGAAAAGAGATCAAAACAGTGTTAACTCTGCTGAAACAATGAACATGATAGTTTTTAGGAACTGGAATAGGAGGATTATCGGCCATCTACGTTTGCTAATTGAAATTACCCAAAGGAAAAGTAAAGTTTCTGATATCATCAGGATAGAAAGTACTTTTATAACTTGAAGCAGGACCCATCAGTTATCTTCCAAACCTTCCCACAGAGACTGGGAAATAGGGTGCCATCTTCCCTGGTGATTACATTTCAAAAGGATTGTTCCCGGGTCCTTGAGAGACAGTCCTGTGTTGTAAAACTAGCAAGAGACTTTTAAAAGTATTTATATGTCAAAGGGGCAGAGAAAAAATGTGCAATTACAAATTTTCTCAAATAAATGCACTAAAAAAAGGGAGACCTGGAAGCGAGAAGAAACCTGTCTAAAGTTTTAGTCAAGCTGAGGTGAATGCTATGGCTAACTACAGATGCATGTGTTTTCCTTCTTATAATAGCAAATAAACAGATAAAGCAAATCATAAATGCTTCTCTAATTCCTCATCTTACTTTTCCTATGCAATGTGTAGTGCAAATAAGTGGTTTGCTCTGACAGAAAGGTTTAGTCAATTTTACTATTGTTCACATGTCTCTACAGACAATGCAAGATCATAGCCAGAATGCCTTCTCTGCCAACTACCTCTTTACATCTATTCTACTCCCCTATTTCTTGCTTTTCCTTCCCAGACAAACATCTTGAAAGTATTTTCTATGATCAGTGTATTTGCTTCCTCATTGAAATTATACTATCCTACTGAATATTCTTTTTCAGTCACCAAAAAGTGAATTATTTGTAAATCCAGTTGGTATTTTATAGTTCTTATCTTGTGTATTCTCTTAGATGCATTTGGCAGTCTGATGTCATACATCTCTGGCTCTCCTGTTACTCTTGTCTATATCTTATCCTCTTTGGTGATCCTTTTTTCCTCTGTCAGGTCTTTAAATGCCCTTGTTTCTCTTTCAAAATCTCTTGTCTTTCTCCTTGAAATATTCTCTGGGCAGCCATAGTCTTCCTCATATATGCATCCATATTATGACAACTGCAAACTGTAATTCTAGCCCATGTCTCTTTTATAAGCTTTAAGCTCATACCCCTAACTCCATTCTAGATATCTCCCTTAGCTATCCCAAGGAAATCTTAAAGTCAATAAAACAGAAAAAGTCAACTGGCTCCAATTGTACTATTTTCCCAAGCTGAAAACCCAAGAGCTAACCTTAATTTCTTTTATCTCTCATGCCAGATTTAGTTAATTAGAAACTTTTACATCATTTCTATTATACATATCTTGGACCTAACCACTTCTTTCAATCTCCCATGTTATTTTCTACCAAATTCAGGGCACCACATATCTCATGTGAGTTATCATAATCTCCAAAGCCAGCAGCTCTGTGTAGGCAGTAAAACTATCCTTTTTCAATCAAGGCTGTGTTCTGTTCTTAGCACATTGCCCAGGACAAAATAAGAATTTCATAGATATTTATTAACTAAGTGACTGAAGGTAAACCTGATATTTTCTTGTTTTAATCAAAAGGAAACATGGATTTTGAATCTTTTCAATGATTGCCTGAATGGTTTATTTAGAATGCAAAGTTACATGCCATATGTATTGGATAGATAACTAGTAACTAACTTCCGAATCAACTGCACACTTATCTGTTTCACATTACACCAAAACATGTAATAAGTTAATAAGTCCATACCCTCACCAGCAAGTAGGTCTGAGCCATACTATGCTCCATAATTCAATTACCTGTGTGACACACCACCTTAACTTATTAAAACAAAAACTATTTTATTATATTATGTAATTTTATGAATTGACTGGATGCAGTTGGGAAGTTCTTCTTCTCCACAAGTTGTCAACTGGGTTGCAGTCATCTGGAAGCTCTGCTGGGCCAGAATATCCAAGGTAGATTACCCACAATAGTTGTTGGCTATTGACTGGGAGTTCAGCTGGGGCTGCCTGGGGCTATTCTTACATTACATCATGATACTGGTTTCCAAGTGCATAAAAGTAGAAGCTCCCAGACCTTATTAAGCTTTATGCTCAGAATTGGCTGAGCATTACTTACTCCCCATACTGTATTGATTAAAGCAGGTCACGTGGTCATCACAGACTTAAGAGAAAAAAACTACACAATTATGTGTATACTGAGAGGCTTAGTTTATTGGGTGTTACCAAAGTAGCAGGCTAGCACAATTTATTGACTTGGAGCAAGTCCAGTGCTTATGGTATTTTATAGTTTATGAGTCCAGTGCTTATGTCCAGAGTCCAGTGCAAGTCCGGTGCTTATGGTATTTTATAGTTTATAGTTCATTTATAGGGCCAAAAAACCACAACTTCCTTGCATCTCCATATTTGGCCACAATACGCAATTGATTTTCTGTCTTCAATACCATTTAACATAATAGTTTCCTATAAAAGCTTGTATTCAGATTACTGGGATACTGACAATCTCCAGAAACCTTACCAGATTTTTATTCTTAGGGGCAAGAATCTTCTCTATTATTGTTTTCTTAAATATCTTTATTGAGATCTAATTCACATATAATAAAATTCACCCACCAAAAGTATACAGTTAGATAATTTTATTATTTTCACACAACTGTGTTACCATCACCACAATCTATATCTAGAATATTTTCACCACCCTACAAATGTACCTGTTAGCAGTCACTGTTCATTCCTTTGCCTTTTAGTCCTAGGCAACCACTAATCTACATTCTCTCTATATAGGTTTCCCTGTTCAATACATTTCATATAAGTGGAATCATAAAATATGTTGGTGTTTTAACTCATTTCTTTAAATTAAAATATCTTTTTCAAGGTTGACCTATGTTGTAGCATGTGTTAAAACTCTATTCCTTTTTACTGCCAAGTAAAACTCTCTTTTGTATTGCTGTTTATCCATTCATGAGTTGATAGTCATTTTGATTATTTCCACATTTTGTTTGTTATGAATGATGCTGTTATAAACATTCATGCATACATATGTGTGTGGACATGTGTTTTTCTTTTTCTTGGATGAATACCTAGGAGTACTTGGTCACATGTTAAAATAATGTGTAACATTTGAGGAAATGCCAAACTTTTTCTTTTTTCCAAAGTGGCTCTACTCTTACAATTCCACCAGCAATGAACAAGGGTCCTTGTTTTTCTACATCCTCAATAAGATGTGTTATTGCTTATCTTTTTTTTTTTTTAAATTATGGCCATCTAAATGGGTGTGGAGTGGTATCTCATTGTGGTTTTAATTTGCATTTCCCTAATGACTAAAGATGTTGAACTTCTTTTCATGTGCTTACTGGTCATTTGTATATATTCTTTGAAGCAATATTTGTTCAAATCCTTTGTCCATAGTGAATTAGATGACTTGTATTTTTATTACTGAAATGTAAGAATTTTTTATATAATCTGGATACAGTTGTTATCAGACAGAGGAGTTACAAATATATTCTCCCATTGCATGGGTTACATTTTCATTAGTCCTAACCATTCATTTTATTTTATTTTATTAATTTTATTAAGGGATAGTTGATATACAAAAAAAACCACACAATTTAATGTATACCTTTTGCTGAGCTTGAACATATGGATACTTCCATGATACTATCACCACAACCATCTATTCAAAAGATCATGTGGATTTTATTTTTTATTCTTTAATATGGTGTATTACATAGGTTGATTTTCAGATGTTAAAACAACCTTGCATTTCTGGGACAAATTCTACTTAGTGGTGTTTAATCCTCTTTAGATGTTCATTACTTTGGTTTATTGATATTTTGTTGAGGATTTTTGCATCTATATTCATAAGAGATATTCATATTTAGTTTTCATTTCTTGTGATGTCTTTTTCTGGTTTTGGTGTCAAAATAAAACTGGCTTCATATAATGAATTTGAAAGTCTTTCCTCCTCTTTTATTTTTTGGAAGGGTTTGTGAGTAATTGTTATTAATTCTTCTTTACATGTTTGGTAGAATTCATGAATAAAGTCACCTGGACCTGTGACTTTTCTTTGTGGAAAGATTTTAAAATCACCAATTCAGCTTCTTTACTTGTTATAAGTCTATTCATATTTTCTATTTCTTCTTAAGTCAGTTTTGGTAGTATTTTTCTAGTAATTTTTCCATTTTATCTCAATTACTTAATTTGAAAAAGTTGTTAATAGCATTCCCTTAGAATTCTTATTTCTTTAATGTCAGCATTTCTGTCCCTCCTTTAATCATTGTTTTAGTAATTTGAGTTCTTTCTCTCTCTGACTCTCTCTCCTTCAGTCTAGCTAAAGGTTTTAAATTTGGTTGATCTTTTCTAAAACTAAACACTGATTTGGTTGATATTTTTTTCTTTTTTTAGTCTCATTTATTCTCACTCCAATTTTATTATTTCTTCCCTTCTTTCTGCTTCATTTGGTTATTATTTATTCTTTTCCTAGTTTCTTAAGGTGGAAATTTATGTTACTGATATGAAATTTTTTAAATAGAAAACTACAAGTTTCCTCTGAGCACTGTTTTAGCTGCATCTCATAAGTTTTGGTGTATTGTATTTGAGTTTTCTTTCATCTCAAAATTATTTCTATTTTCCCTTGTGATTTATTCTTAGACATATTGATTATTTAGGAGACTGGTTAATTTCCAAATAATTGTGAATTTCCAAAATTTCTTTCTGTATTTTTTCTAATTTAATTTCATTGTTGTCATAAACACTTTGTGTGATTCCCATTCTTTTAAAGTCTATCAAAGCATGTCTGATGGCCTGGTATATGGTTTACCCTGGAGAATGTTCCATATGCACTTGAATATGGTCTGCTTTTGTTGTGTTCTACAAATGTCTGTTAGGTCTAGTTTGTTTAAAATGTTGTTCAAATCCTTCATTTTCTTGTTGATTTTCTGTCTAGTTGTTCTATCCATTATTGAAAGTAGAATATTGAAGACTTCAACTCTTATTGTTAAGTTATTTATTTTTCCCTTTCACTCTGTCAGTTTTTGCTTCATGTATCTTTGGCCCTGTTTTTATGTACATGCATGTTTGTAACTGTTATATTTTCCTGCTGGAGTTATCCTTATTTCACATAAAATTTCACTCTTTATTTCCTGTAACATTTTTTTGTTTGAAAATTTATTTTGTCTCATATTAGTATAGCTATTCCAAATTTCTTGTGGCTTACTGTTTGTGTGATATCTTTTTCCATCTTTTTTCTATATGTGAGTCTATTATTGTATTCATTGATTTTGTTAATCTTTTTTTAAATTTATTTTTTCTTGAAAGAAAGATTCTTTAAATTCTACAGCACTTTACAATTTTCAAAAGTTTCACACACATGATTTCATATAATCCCATAATAACCTCTTTTTCTCTCCCCTACCCCTATCTTGCCCTTCCCCTTCCCTGTCCCCACTGGTAACCACTAGCTTGTTCTCTGCCTCTGTGAATCCACTTCTTTGAATGTAAATTGTCTCCTGTAGGTAGCATATAGTTGGATCTTTAGTTTTTCATTGTGTCTAATAATCTGTCCCTTTCGACTGGATTGTTTATTCCATTCACAGTTAATGTTATTATTGATAAGATTGAATTTACATCTGCCATTCTGGGTTTTGTTTTCTATATATGTCTCAGGTCTTTTGTGTTCCTAGGTCCCTCCTTTACTATTTTATTTTGGATTATGTGAATATTCTCTAGTGCAATATTTAGATTCCTTTGATGAGTTTTTCAACATATTAAAAAATTATTTTCAGTGGTTTCTGCAGGGCTTACAATATACACCTCAATTTATAAATATCAACTTAATATTTATACAAAATTAATTTTAGTGAAATATAGAAATTTTACTCTTATAATGCTCCAACTACTCTTTCTTGTTTTTATACTACTATTGTTACACAGTTGACCCTCAAAAAACATGAGTTTGAACTGTGTGAGTCAACTTATATATAGATTTTTTTCAACAGTAAATAGTATGGTACTACACAATTGACAGTTGCTAAATCCACGAATGCAGAACTACATATACAGAGGCAGACTATAAGTTATATGTGATTTTTTGACTGCGTGGAGGGTCAGTGCCCCTAAGCCCTGCATTTTACCCAATTACTTTTTCAATAAGTCAAAAAAGGAAATATGTAGTTATACTATTCTCTGCAATTAGTCATGTAATTTCCATTACCAGCACTCTTTGTTT